>NC_141996.1:37971188-38251188 GCF_049901715.1 Pseudonaja textilis
ACATCTGAAGGCAAGCTGTTCTACTGGTTAATTGTCCTCACTGTTAGTAAGTTTCTCCTTAATTCCAGGTTGCTTCTCTCCTTGAACAGTTTCCATCCCTTGCCTTCTGATGCTTTGAAAAATAAGTTGACCTCCACTTCCTTGTGGCAGCCCCTCAAATACTGGAATATGGCTATCATGTCACCCCTAGTCCTTCTTTTCTCTAGACTGCCCATATCCAATTCACTGATTTATAAAGTCATTCACATGATTTTGATTATGTGCCTTTGTTTATACAAGCAATAATTGTATTAGCTTTTTTGGCTGCTGCCACATGCTGCTGGCTCAGGTTTAACTAGGACTCTAGGTTCCCTCTTACAGTTACTGTTTTTGAGCCAGTTTTCGCCTAATCTATACTTGTACCTTTGGTTTTTCCCGCCTAGGTGTAAAACCTTGCTTTTCTTCACATTAAATTTCATATTGTTGGATAAGGCCAATTGTTTAGGTCTGTCAAGATCTTTTTGGTTCCTGAGCTTGTCTTCTGGGTGTTGGCTATTCCTGCCAGCTTAGATATTGAAAAGTACTGGACCTAAGACAGAACTTTGTGGAACCCCACTGCTTACTTCCCTCCATGTAGATGTAGTACCATTAAGGACTACTCATTGAATACAGTTTGTCAATCAGTTACAAATTCATCCGGTGGTGATGCTGTCTATCCCACACTTTTCGAGTTTATCAAGAAGTTGCCAGGAGTTTTATGTTGCCAGAAGTTTCAAGCACCTCCCAGGAGTCAAGACTAACTTGGAAGCACAAATCTATAATCACCCAAGTTCTTTTTTTGTTATGCATCTGGGAAACAACAATGTGTTTTTATTCACTGATATGCTTATTATTTATCCTGTCTTGTGTATCAAGGCACGTTTCAAATTTGTGGGATACTGATTGGCCCAAGTATCCATTCCAAAGAATGCATGCTTGTTTCACATCCATAAATCTGGTTGATGGTGCAGTGGTTAGAATGCAGTACTGCAGGCTACTTCTGCTGACTACCTGCTACCTGCAATTTGGCAGTTTGAATTTCACAAGGCTCAAGGTTGACTCAGCCTTCCATCCTTCCGAGGATGGTAAAACGAGGGCTCAAATTGTTGGGGGCAATATGCTGACTCTAAACTGTACAGCAGTGCAAAGCACTGTGAAGTGGTATATACGTTGAAGTGCTATTGCTATTGCTGCTATCTTAGATTCTAAACTGTCCCAGTCGTTCAAAATAAATTCTGTAGAAGTATGTATAATTCACTGCTTTTTCAAATTGTTAAAGCAGCCTCATCTATTTACAGAATCAGATAGCTAATTTGGAAAGTGTTCCTTGATGTTTCACATATGTGTAAACCCATTTGCTTCAGATTTTTCATAGCATTTTTCTTAAATCAAGTTTTTTAAAGAAAATAAAAAAAATCTGTTGCAGTATAGTAAAAGATTGTATGGCTCTTCATGACGGAACTACTTCTATTGGACTTTTTCCACCAATAATGATAAATCTTGGCCTTAGAAAACTATTGGAAATTTTCTTCTCCCTCTGGATGAAGTCATATTGACTTCTAATGTAAAAAGTTACCGAAAGAATACAGCAAGTGGTCCAATAATATTGAAGAGATCAAATGCAGTTTGTATGTCTCTGATAGATGCAGAGGAAATAATGCACAGAACAAGCAGAATTGTAACAATGCAATGAAATATTGTAATTTAGTACTATAACTGCATTGAAATAATAATCTCACTGGATTTCTTACCTCAAATACTTTTCTTAACTAAGACTGACTTTCCGCTGTCAAGCTCTTTACTGCTGAGAAGCCAAATACGGACTGAAAAACAATACAGTATGTATTCAATTTTTCTACTTTAGACAAAACCAAAACCAAAAGGAGATGGGCTTGAGGAACAAGAAAGAAACATATCTCTTTTCTCTAAGGTATGCTTGTAAACACTGAAAATTACATAACTGTGAATTATATTGTCACTTTCACCATGCTAACAGCTAACACATCCGGAAGGCATGGCACCAAACCAGATGTTTGACAATATATGTGTCCCTGGGATTTGTATGCTATTTTTTTTTGCAACTCCAAGCTGGTACTGTATTTATCTTTTCATGAGACTTACATTTCCTGTCTACCATCACTTGATCTATCCAAAGAATTGTCTTATTTATCGTCACCTCGAAGAAGTATCTGTTAAAATCTTGAAATCCTATAAGAGAGACAATTGTAAAACAATATATGTCAGTGGTGCCTTCAGGCTGCCGCTTTTCTTCCCCAGCCATAAGAAATAGCTTGATGTAAGCAGGACTCCAAGGCATGCATACCACAAAAAATAGAGCCACAAAGGTAGATTATTTTTCTTCTTCTCTTCTACTGCCCTGGAGAAAGGTCCAGCTTTAGAACAGTTATTAAAAAGGGTAGCTGCCAATATTCATGCCAGATTGCTATGAATCAAATGGATCCAAATGAGATCTCTGCATTTCTTTAGGATGAATGGCTTTATATACTTTGGATTGCAGGGCTCCTGAATGCAAGACTCTAGTAGAAGAGAGAATACTTATTTAAATGAAATCTGATGCTAACCTCAAACTTGTACAAAACTGCAATATTAAATTTATTTCTGAATGGGCACATGCTTGGCTTTCTGCATAGAATATAAAATAAATTATGTTTGTTCTCAAAGAAGATAGGATATTATACTTCCATGAAAAATATTAACTCTCTTTTAGATTTTATAGCTGCATATCTTTCACACCGAAAGTACTCTCGATATATGGACTACTCGTATATAAATTGAGGAACAGTTTATACAATGTTTGAACCTGTGCATAATGTGCCAATATAAAACAATAATCTCTACCTTAGATTAATTCTGCATCATCTTTAACAGCAAAATTTCCCTGTAATTGGTGATCGGTCATGGTGATCAGTCATAATAATAATATAGCTTATTCCTATAAAGGAAACTGTAACATTTGAGGGCTTTGTAACATGCATTACTCATTTCAGGGCAATTAGTCCCACTAAGAAGACAAAACCAATCAACTTCCTAGGTGATCTAAAACTACTTTTACTGAGATTGCCTATAATAGCAAAATCAGTGCAAATCTGCTTAGGCTATACCTTCTCCACAGTGGTAGGATTCAAATTTTTTTACTACTAGTTCTGTGGGCGTGGCTTGGTAGGTGTGGCTTGCTGGGTATGGCAGGGGAAGGTTACTGCAAAATCCCATTCACTCTCCATCCCATTAACCCGCTTTCCAGTTCTGTTCTCCTGTGCAGGGCAACAAAAGAAGACCCAGCGGATCAGGTAGGACTCGGGAGGCAGAGAATAGATGGGGGCAGGGCAAGTCAGAGTGGTATTTGTCAGTTCTTCAAACTACTCAAAATTTTCACCAGCTACCGGTTCTCCAGAACTGGTCAGAACCTGCTGAATACCATCTCTGCTCCTCGACTTGATTTGTGAATTAGAAAGGTGTCTGGCTGAACCACTTATGAATGCTGTCTGCTTGTTGTGAATTTAATATATATTTTCCCCTTTGTTGCTTTGGTAATTGAGTTTGCATATCACCATAGGAAGCAATTACTTTGACCTTGCTATCCTCCCAAGAATCCTAGTTTTATCCAATGTTGATGAAATACTGAAAACTATAGGTAAGATAAAAACACTTGTAGATCTGTGGATGCTTTTTTGAAGTCTTTGTGATTTCCTGGAGATTCCTATACTCTTGGCATGATTTTGACAGGATGGTTTCTCTTTGGAAGATTTGCTGTTATCCCAAATAATTCTCCATGTCAAAACTGACTGTGGATCAGTGCAGCCCTGGAGTTTTAAAAATGATTTTTAAACTTTACCAGTTGAATTGACAACAACATTTTATATATTTTTTTTTGAAACATAGTGTGAGCTGTACATGGCATGCTTCTAGAATCGATATGGTTCAGAACTTTCCTTTGATAGTGGAAGCTGAGGTTAATACTGTACTGTCCCAAATAATCTAATAAATACTTACACATTTGGACATAATTATTCTTTTAAATTTTGAATTGGTTGAAGTATGGATGTTTTTCTCAAATTAGAAAAATGTTAAAATGTTGCAAAGGATGAGGTAGTTCACCACAGAGGTGAGGTAGTTCCTATCAGGTCAAGTTCCTACAGAGCTAACTGAGTACCTGCTCACCAGTTATAAGAAACATTTGGTTGTACTTACTACTGTAGTTAAAGGTTGTTTGATGAGTAAGTGAATTTAAGAAGGCAATTACTTTCTCACACCAGCATGCTACATGTTAGGTGAGTTTACATATGACCTATTTAAAGCAAGCAGGCTGCCAAGAGGATTATTAAGTGCTGGAACAAGACTAATATGGCCCCCCTTCACCTACACATTAAGTTAACATGACCCTTGTAAAACATCTCCCCTCCCTCTCCCCACCACTGTGCAGATTTCTCGTTACTCCTGGCACCAGCATAACTCCTAACCAACTGAGAGGCTCGTTAAAAAAAGGGGGGGTGCTGCCAGGGCAGCAAAACGTACCAGGAAGCCAGGGGGAAGTGGAAGAGGGTGAGGATGAAGTATGGAGAAGCAGTGTTGGAGTCAAGTAGATATTCTTTCCTGACCGGGAGAAAAATGATTCACTCTAGTCTATACGAATGAAAGAAAAGTGACGCTTCCCTTGCCCTTCCCCTCTCCCAGTTTATCCTCCTGCATTTTAAAGCCACCTTTTGCCAGTTACCCTTTGGCACTGCTCTGTTCTCACAGCCGGGGTGGGCTTCAAAAATATTAGCAACAAACAAAAAATTAAGCGCACAATTGGGCCTACCATCCCTGTCCTATTGTCCCCATTTATTCATACCTATTTCCTGTATTCATACTCATGTTTATTCTTATATCTATTATCTTGTAAGTGATTGACAAATCAAATCAAATCAAATCAAATCAATAAGTAAGTAAGTAAGTAAGTAAGTAAGTAAGTAAATAAATAAATAAATAGTTGGCCTCCTGCACCAAGGCAGAAGGGATGTTTTGGCCTTCCCTGGGCTTCAGATGCCCTCTGGAAGCTGGAAATGGGTCCATTTCCAGCTTTCCCAATCTTCCAGGAGGCCTGTTTTTCATCATCCCCGAGCCTCCGTGGGTGTCCTGCACTTACCAGAATCCAAAAAGGGCCACCTGGGAGAGGCGCAGACTCCTGGGAGAAGTGGGGTTGAGTGGGTGGGGCCAGCTAGGAGAGTGGGATTTGGGGGTTCTCCAAACTGCATAGAATCTTAGCTAGGGGCTCTCCTGAACCCCCGAGAACCCCCAGCAGCCACCCCTGCTCACAGCCAAACTAGAGGATGCACAGCTGCTTGGCAAAAAGGGTGAGTAGCCTTGGCACAGAAAGAAGCGCCTTCGTGCTCTTCCCGCCAATTTGCTCACCACCTCTCCGCTGAGCACCTGGGCTCAAACTGCTTTTGCTGTTTGTCGTCTTCTCAGTTGGCTGCGTCTTCTGGGCGGGTCCACAGTGGAGTTCCAGGAGTGGAGAGTCAGACTGCTGCTTGGTAGTGAGAGATGCATATACAGTATGAAATATATATCCAATATTGTTTTTCTTTTTAAAAATTTGGTTTTGTGAAAATTTAAAAAAATCGCCTTCATGGGCCTTCTTTGAGCCTCAAAGAACAATGTACCATCTGCACCCCGCTCTCCTCAGGCCTAAAAGCAAGCAACAAACTATAGTGTGATTTGTTCACTCAGTCATTCCAGAACTCTTCCAATAGGACCCATTCAAGTTAGATAACCTACAGTGGCAAAGACACAAAAGCCTCTGAAAGCAGATAAAAACTTTTTCACCAATTTCTAAAGTATTTCTGATTTGCTGCTGAATGCTTTTCCTTCTCAAGCATCTAGGTGATAGGTTTCATTGAAATTCCTATAAAGTAAGTGACTGTTATGCTGTGATTTTCTGCTAAGTGATTTCCACGCTGCTATTTCTTACTGATTCCTCCACCACAGGAACCAAAGAGCTGCTATGCAGTCTTATTCCTTTCAAGACTTTACTTTCAGTCAAATAGCTTGTCCTCTGAGAGCAGTTAGCGACTGCTTCACTCTCTTATTCTTGCCATTTCCCTTGCCTTGTCTGTCAGCATTGTCCATGCAGCTGCAGAGATACTAGAGATGGAACTGTAAATATGCTCCTTGTGGATCATCAAAATTGAGCTTCGTAGAACTTCCATTTAAACTGGCCTATTAACCTCTGGCTTTTCATAAATACCATCTAGTGATGGTCTTCAGGAATGCTGAGCTGCTGAGTCATGGGATGTAGCCCTTGATGGATTGCATAATTCCAAGCAGAAGAAAAAGGATTTCCATGATTTTAATACACTACTGCAATATAAGAAAATAAGGAAGTCAACCATTATGTTAATAGCTTCAGGGTCTGATTAATTCAAGACCAGTTCAGTATGACACTCCAAATATATCACAACTTGCAGGCTGTCCATTCTGAGAATAATGAGTTTTGATAGGCTTGTGTTCTAAGGTGTCAGAATTTTGCATGCTTCTGTTATAGATTCCTAATTTTTTTCATACTTTAGGACAGAGAAAAAATGCACTATGTTGGAAAGTGTGATAGCTTTTCACTTATTATTCTGATCACATATTTGCAGTATTGCAAAGAATGTATTCTATTTTCTATGATCAGATTTATTCCAGTAAACTCATTGCTCCATAAGTTAACTGCTGAATCTATGTTATCTGTAAAACAGGGTGAGAACCAATACTGGTCAATAGAGCAGTACTTATGGTGCCTTGGCTGCCCATGGCTGCCTATTCCTATACTAGAGGAGTGCTATACTGTAAAGTTGTTACCGTCATGCTGCCTCTGTGGGTGGGATCAGGAGTTTCACTGTTTTCTCAGTTGTTAGTAGCAGGGCTGTTAAGACAATCTTGCTTCCCCATTGACTTTGCTTGTCAGAAGGTCTCAAAAGGTGATCAGGACACTGCAACCATAATAAACATGGGTCAGTTGCCATGTGTCTGAATTTTGATCACATGACTATGGGGATGACCAGATGAAGACAACTGCTATGTTGTCTCCTGCTTGGATCAAGCAGCTCTTTGGTGGCAGAGAGATCCTTAACTGCCAAGTCCCACACAACTGGATAAAATCAAAGAAGGAAGAATTACAACAGATTCAGTAAGATTTCTTTAGCATTAGTCTGGGGTAAACATAGAATCTTAAAAGTATAAGAGGAATTTCCACCCTCATTAAGGGTGAATTAATTTAAATGAATGTTTCTTCAATTTTTTGAAATGCTTTCCCCAGATTTCTCCCCAGAAGGCTTGGCAATTTAGGAAATAAAGCTGTTAGATGATCCTCTCTCTCATACTTGATTGTTTATCTCTCCCTTCAATTGCATTCCCAATCTTCCCACAATGTCTCACACTAACAATAAGCTTACCCAACCTTATTTTTTTCAGAATTCCTATCCAATTAATGGTCCTCACATAGAATATAGAACAAGAGAGGTGGAAGGGACCTTGGAGGCCTTCTAGCCCAAATCCCTGCCCATAGCAGGAGATCCTACACAATTCTGGGATCTCTTTGGGCTTGATGGGATGGATTCACGGAATCATAGAAAGAATAACAGAATAACAGAACAGAATAATAAAGTTAGAAGGGATCCTGGAGGTCCTCCAGTCCAACCTCCTCCCCGCTCAAACAGGAAACTCTATATCGTTTCAGACAAATAGCTGTCCAATCTCTTCTTTAAAGCCTCCAGTGATGGAGCACTAACAACTTTTGGAGATAAGCTGTTCTACTGGTTAATTGTTGTTTCACTGCCAGGAGATTCCTTCTTAGTTCTAGACTGTTAGTTAGTTATGGTTTATTGAATAGTCATAAGACCTTATCAGTAACATAACATAAATATATAACAAGACAAAATACAGATAAGTTAGATATATAAGAATACAGTAATAAAAACATATGTGGAAAACCAGGGAGTCAAAAATCGGATAATAGATCACCCTTGCAGGATACACCTTCTTGTGCATCTTCTTTGTACCTTTTAAGTTCCATTTTCAGTTCTTCTAAAAGTGGAGCCATTTTAAAAAGTTCTAAACAACCACTCGATTGATTTTAGTCATTCAAAACAATAACCAAGAATCCAGAAATCATCAAGTAATCCAGATAATCCCAAATTATATCTTCTTATTTCTTTTTCGACTTTCTCTTGCTGGGGTTTTTGTTGCGATATTTCAGTTAGAATGTACCTTTTGGAAGTCTTGTTGAGATTTTGCTGTAAGTTCTTTTTTAATTCCAGGCAGTCTCCTCCCTTCCAGATCCTGCCCTTTTATTCTTCCTCTCTCCTTTCCTGTTTTCAAAAGCTTTTAATTATCCAGAAATATTTATTATCCCTTTGACTTTTTATTTTCAGCATTAAATGCCTATTGATGTCAAAGTGGATTTTTTTTCCAATTTCTTGCTTAAGTCTCTTAGCTGTCAGTATAGGAAAAGGAGAAAATCAAATCTTTTCCCTTTTCTCTCTCCTTCGCTGCTTAAAAATCTTCTTAGGGAAACAATGTTATTGTTTTTTAACAGTTTCAATTCTAGGGTACCTTATTTGTTGCTTTTGCTGTTTGACCCGGTTAACCAAAACTTTCTCTTCTTATCTTCCTCCTGCACATTCTTTTCCGGTCGAGTTCTTCTTTGTGGTGGCCATTTCTGACCACCACTGCAACTGCCTTTGGGAAAGGGAGTAATGGCCAGCTGGGGAGGAGAGATGCGGCTCTCCTCAACCCTGCTGGCAGTCTCCCCCCTCTTCACCACCTCTACGGGGTGTCTTAGCCCTGAAACCAGCCGGCTCAGGGCGCTCCAACGGCGAGCACGGATTGAACCCTCGCAGAGATGCGGTTTCGGTCTGTCGCTGAAGAAGCTAAAACCGGAAGTCCACGGTTGTACAATTCTTACTGTCAGAAACTTTCTTCTTATATTTAAATGGAATGTATATAGCTGCAACTGATTCCTCTTGTTTCTAATCTTATTTCTGTGACCAACATTTCTTAATCATTTTCTTTTTATGTACCTGAACATGAGTATCCTGCTTCCCCTCAGATTTCTACTCTAAACTGAGCAAGTACACTCTACTGTTGTCACAAACATTATCAAATTGTTATATTCTGTTTGATTTTATTATCTGAACTCTTTTTACTGAATCAATATTCTGGAAATATGAGATTGGTATTCAGAATCAATCAATAGTCTGCATTTGGTCTCATCAATAACTAATAAGAAAAAAATGACATATTCTCAAAATTCCAGATGTATCTAAAAAAGATTACAGAGATATATTTTGAAATAGCAATTTCAAGGATGCTTCATATTTAAAGAAATTAAAGAACAAATAGGCAAAAAACAAGTAGCTGATGCCAATGGCAAAGACAAGAAACTTCTAATAAAGGCACTAAATAGGCAGTGATTGCACCTTTCCCAAGAAAAAGCAACTGACAATAAAATATTACTGTAATTTATTTGAAGTAATTCAAGAAAAAAATATCTATTTACATATAAAGGTCAATTCAGTTTGCACAGTGCCATTCTGAAGGTGAAGACAGTGTTTTTGAGATAGATTTGGAAACTTTTAAACTGAGCAAACAAGATTTGTGCCTTGCTGGAAAAAGTTATTGTAATATAGGTTGCACAACTACTTTGTTTTATTACTGCCATACTTGCATGGGATTTCTAATCACTGCATGCCATTTCTTTTAAATAGCAATCTATTGTAAGTAATTGGCTTTTTAAAATTAATTAAACTGTTTCCCGGTAGAATCCACAGAAAACATTCTACCTGGAAAATAGTTTTAATCGAAGCAAAGTTAACTTAATTAATGTGTTCTTTTATCAGAGAACAAACATAATGCTCCAGCTATGGCTGTAAAAACTTATTTATGGTTTGCTACTAGACCTGTGTTAATTAAGGCTGACTAGATTCAAATTAGAAATTCAAGGTCCAGAGGCCAAAATCTGATTCAAACCTGTGGTTTCCTAGTATCCCATTTTATTTGAAGATGCCTTGAGATTTGATTTTAAAAATACACCTGTCCATAAGCTATAATGCATAAGCATCAAATGCTTGAAATTCTTCATTTTTCAGAAGAATGGGATGAAATAACAGGGATAGTGAATTCTCTAGAGGATATTCACTTTGTCAATTTTTGAAGTGTTCTCTGTAATCTGGAAGTACAACATTCTAACAACTTCAGAAGCAGTAGAAAAGCAGACCTAGGTGACGTGGCATAGATTTCCTTCAACAAACAACATGGAATATGGAGCTAGCCAGAATGACTTTGTTGAGTCCCAAAGGCCACCTATTCATCCCAGCAAAACAATTTAATGTTCTGGATTGCTTTGGGATTACTACTACAGAAAAGCCCATTAAGCTGCCTGAGAAGTGTTCTGCAGCAAACTAGAGTAAAGCAACACCATTATTTTGCTTTGCTATTAAACATGAAACAACCATAGTGTTTCATGGAACAGATGCAGGAAGTGCTTCACTTGAAGTTTGTTGAAGCAAAGAACCTACTTAAAGCTTTGCATAGATCTGCAGAAAAGCCCCTGAATTTGTGATCTTTCCTGAGTACCTTACAAAGAACATTGAACACTTCATTTGATTTGCTGCTTCCAAGGAAGTCCTAACTTTGATTCAGAAATCAAAGCCTTACATGACCTTATTTAATATGAATCAATTTGCAGCATGGAGATTAGAAGTGTTACACATGGGAAATGAATCTGGAAGTCTAAAGAATCATTATATTGCGAAACACTGAGATGAAGTATTATGTACCAAAATAAACCCAAGCTCCACAAACTGTGCCTATCATATATCAGAAGATGCAATGAAGCTCTGGATAAAAAAGTAAAGTAGAGATTGGCGCAGTTCCCATTATCCCCACCCCAGGCTATTCATACAACATTCAGCATCAGAATTAAAGTACCTCTTTTAGTACTGACCTTTCTGCATCTTCAAGATAAACAGGTGAAGGATGCAGTGATGCTGTGGAGTTCTTGAAAACTAACTTCAAGTGAGTTTACGAAGTTAAACTAATCAGTGCACAGACATAGGAAGACCAGTCTGATCAGACCCATCAGAGAATAGTGTGATTGAGGCTAACTCAGAGGTGGTATTAAGCAGGTTCTGACCAGTTCTGGAGAACCAGTTTCGGAAATTTTGAATATTTCAGAGAACCAGCAAATACCACCTCTGGCTGGAGATTTTACAGTATCCTTTCCCTGCCATGCCCACCAAGCCACACCCACAGAACCAACAGTAAAAAAATTTGGGCTAACTGACCTAATATCCCCAAGATAAACATTATCTATAAGATCCTTTTATCGGCACTTAACATCACTATACTGTATAGAAAGTGGCAGTTCCAATGGGGAGATGGAGAACAAATATCTTTGGAGATTTCTATTTTGGGTGGATGCCCCAAACTTATCTTTTTTTCATTTTATATGAAATAACTGGGGAAGGTTATCTATAGTAAAGAATGGGATCACTATAATTAATATGATGATGATATTCAATAATACAGCTCATCCCTGGAACAACAGCAACACAAGTGCTGCAGTACAAGTGCTATCCACTTCAGGCTTTAGTTCCACAATCTAGCAATTCCAAGAAATTATCATCTTTGACTCTCTGCCTGCCTGCCTGCCTGCCTACTTTTACAATGCATTAAAAGTGCAAAAAATGAGAAGAAAAATAAGGAAAAAAAGATATGAATTAGAAATCAGAAAAAAATAAAAAACAAAACATAGGATTTTGATTCCATTCATTTTTCTGTAGATAATTATTATCGAATTATTTCCCGTCCCTTTGTAATCTTTCTAATCCCCAAATCCATAAATCATTAGTTTTTTTTTGTTCAGCAAAAGTACATTTAAGACTTCCAATCTTTTTTTAAAAAAAAAAGTCTTAATATTTTCTTCCCTGACCAAACTGAACAGCTTCACCATTTCCACAAACTCTGTCAGTTTTGTAATCCAATCCTCTACTGTGGGAATGGAATGGAATAGAATAGAATAGAATAGAATAGAATAGAATAGAATAGAATAGAATAGAATTCTTTATTGGCCAACTGTGATTTGTCTTGGTGCATATGCTCTCATAAATAAAAAATAAAAGACATTCATCAAGATAAGACACAACACTTAGTAATAGTCATAGGTTACTAATAAGCAATCAAATCATACTAGGAAACAAATAAAGCAATATAAATTGTAAGGATACAAGCAACATGGTTATAGTCATAAGCGGAAAGAGATAGGTATTAGGAAGAATGAGCAGAATAATAGTAATACAGTCCTAATAAATAATTTGACAGTGTTGTGGGAATTAGTTGTTTAGCAGAATGATGGCATTTTGGAAAAAAACTGTCCTTGTGTCTAGTTGTTCTGGTGTGCAGTGCCCTATTAGCATCGTTTTGAGAGTAGAAGTTGAAACAATTTATGTCCAGGATGTGAGGGGTCTGTAGATATTTTCACAGCCCTCTTTTTGACTTGTGCAGTGTACAGGTCCTCAATGGAAGGCAGGTTGGTAGCAATTGTTTTTTCTAATTATCCATTGAACTCTGTGTCTGTCTTGTTTGGTTGCAGAGCCAAACAGTTATAGAGGTGCAGATAACAGACTGAATAGTTCCTCTGTAGACTTAATCAGCAGCTCTTTGAGTTTGAGCTTTCTGAGTTGCACAGAAAGAACATTCTTTGTTGTACTTTTTTGATGATGTTTTTGATGTTATGTCCATTTTAAGTCTTGAGATATGATAGAACTGAGAAACTTGAAGGTCTCTATTGTGGATACTGTGTAGTCTAGTATTGTAAGAGGTGGTAGTATGGGAGGGTTTCTCCTAAAATCTTCCACCATTTCTACGGTTTTGAGTGTATTTAGTTCAAGATTGTTCTGGACCACAAGGCTAGTTGTTCAACCTCCCATCTGTATGTAGATTCATCGTTGTCTGGAATGAGACCAATCATTATTATTAACATTAAGAAGCATTCTTCTTCCATTTTAGCAGATTAAATCGTTATCGTGTACAATGGAACTCAACATATAACAAAGCCCAGGTAAAAGGGCAAATATCATAACCTTTCCCCCTACTCCCTTCTCTCTTTTAGAACATTCAGTCTGGTGCTTAGCAAATAGAGAATTGGTGGAGAGGAAGGGATTAAAAAAAGAGTAAGCAGGCATACACTCCGGTTCCAAAGGAGGGTTTGCTACAGCTGAAAGGGAACACAAGCGTATTTTTTTTCATTTAGTTCATTATTTTTATGTATTGGGGTATTTTTCTTTGTTGATATTAGTAGAATGTGGGGGTGCAAGCAATTTTGGGGTGGTTCACCTAATACCTCAGCTGTGGGATGCCAGTCTGCTTCCAGGTCCAATTCAAGGCATTGGTTAAGGATGACAGGAACCAAGTTAACTAAGGAACCATCTTGTCTCTATCTTATTGACCTTTCAGATTAAACAGATTAACAGAGTTGGAAAGGATCTTGTAGGTCATCTAGTTCAATCCCTGCCTCTCCCACCTAATCAAGCAGGGACAGACCTTGTTGCAGTGGTGTTACAGACCTTGTTGCAGTGGTGGGATTCAATTTTTTTTTACTACCAGTTCTGTGGGCATGGCTTAGTGGGCATGGCAGGGGAAGGATACTGTAAAATCTCCAGTCAGAGATGGTATTTGTCAGTTCTCAACTACTCAAACTACTGAAAAAATTTCCACTACCAGTTCTCCAGAACTGGTCAGAACCTGCTGAATACCATTTGTGCCCTGTTGGTTAAAGAATTTCTGCTGGCAGGGTCTCTACTGTTGTCCCATCCCATGAACATCTTTCTCCCAGAGGTAAGATGGGCTTCCACTCTTTTGGCCTTTCAGAAAAGTGTCAAGACTGGGCTCTGCCAACTGGCATAGGGCTCCAAGGGAGACATGCAATCCTGGGGGTGATCGGTGACTTGAGGGTGTGCGCTATTATTTCTAACTTTTAATTTTTAACTTTTAAAAAAGTTTTAAACTTTTAACACTGCTTATTTAACTATGTCTCTTTTTACAGTTTTTATCTGTAAATAAAAAGAGTCATTTAGGTGAGATGGGCAGTATGGAATTTTAATACATAAAACAATAAAATTGCTTTAATTTTGTGATTAGATTGTTAGCAATTACAACTTCTTGAATAGCATAATTTTTTTAAAAAAAATGTAAAAAACCCAGAAATGCAAGTCTCCAGTCACTTAAGCGGCTGTACTCACTTGAACAAAGTGCAGCCTTCAAACCAAGTTCTCAATGGGAGAAGGCTTAGAATGGTCCCTTTTAGGAGGACATGAAGGCGCAGCACATTCAGCTTGGTTTGCCACACAGTTTTTGGCTTCATGTATTATTGAGAAATGCATTATTCCCAAGACTCAATATAGCCTTTGAGCAGAGAGAGGAGTTAGGCAGGCAGTACCTCTTAAGGCCACTTTTAAAGAACTCACTGCTGTTACTTTCATCTAAATTGCTGTCTGTTCTTGTTCTCTCCTGTGGCCTCCACAGAGGAATATTGCATTTCATGTTTCACGTGCTTCTGCCTATTACTTCAATAACCTCTTTAAAGCTGAATTTTGTGACTAGCTAACACCTTTCTTAGACATTCACAATTAATTAAGCCACAAAACAGTTATTTAAGAAAAATTAAATGTACGTATACCAAATCAAGGTTCTTCTGGTGCAGTCTGTTGCCTTGTAGATTTGCAGTCCAATCTGTGTCCCTCAACCTTCAGCATGGTCTAAAGATGAAACTACATTTATTCCTGTTATTACAAGAATCAATTTAATGTTTCTTTCATAAAGAACATGGGGATTTGGGTGCCGTTGGGGAGAGAGAAAGAGAAGAAAATGCTTGGCCTTACCTGACCTGTTAATTTCCCTCTGCAAATGCTAGATAATAATTTTCATTCAGCTAGTCTTCAAAATACAAATCAATCAAGTGGTATCGAATGGAGAGATGGGCTGCCCAGAAGGAACAGCCTGTCCATTCCATCTTCTTTTCAAATACTTTTTCCATATCTATGTTGATGGCGAATACAGATCTGGTACAAAGGACAGCCAAGTAACAAGTCAAAACTCAGCAGTGTCATGTTCTCTTGTAATTGTATTTACTGGTAAATTTTAAGTCATGGATAGAACTAATTGCACATTTGTTTTTTTCCATTTTTACACTGATCAGATTAATGACATCTTAATCAAACAGCTTAATACAAGTAATCCTCAACTTACAACATTTCATTTAGTCACCATTCAAAGTTACCTCAGAACTAAGAAACCTGATTTATGACTGTTTCTCACATTTACAGCTGTTGCAGCATCCCCATTGTCAGGTGATCAAAATTCATATGCTTGGCAACTGGATCTAATTTATGATGGTGGCAGTGTCCCAACATAATTTGATCACCTTTTGCGACCTTCTGACAAGCAAAGTCAATAGGGAAGCCAGATTCACTTAATAATCATGTTACTAACTTAACAACTCCAGTGATTCACTTAACAACTGTGGCAAGAAAGGTCATAAAATGGAGCACAATTCACTTAACAACTGTCTCACTTAGCAACAGAAATGTTGGCCACAATTGTGCTTATAACTCAAGACTACCTGTATTTTCAGCGCATTTTCACAGAATATTATAAGTCACTAAAATATTTGGGTAGGAAGCTTATTTAATTTTCATTTTATGCTTTAGCTACTAGGTTCAGCACTGGATGTACAACTCTTTTGAATTAAGGGCTGTATTCTTTATATAAAAAAGTAAATTCCTTTGAAGTTATTTATATTTATTTCACAAACACTAACCAGGACTATAGTGAAAAATTGCCTGAACATTACAAAACAACAATGTGTATCATATTATTGGTGTCATATGATGAATAACATAGTGCTATATTAAAGAGGCCTTGTTACATATTTGCGAGGTACAGTGTCTCTACAGTCTCTGCTTTATTAGACTATTTTTTCAAAAATATAGTTTTTCCTTATTTTTCAAAGCTTTTCCGTACCACCATTTTTCTTATTTCTTTTCACAACAACACCACACTTACACAACAGAATGTTTAACCTCCAGCCATTCAGTCTTAAAATATCAAATTAATACATTATTTCTATCATATCTGTGGTGAAATGCTTTTTAAGTACAAATTTAGTCACCAAGAGAGGGCGTTGAGGTACCGTCAGTGGAAATCCTGGAACAAATGTTCCTTAACGAGCTCAAGCAAGAAGCAGAGTTCCATGGATAGAAGCTGCTGAATTAAACAACTGGGATTTCTTAGTTAACCAACAGAAGCTTAGCAATGCTTCTATAAGCTGGCATTTAGTAAACTTAGTGCAGGATTTTGTGTTCTTTAAAGACAAAACATGATGTAGAAGACAATCCGAGTGGATTGGCAACTAGAGCTTGTATTAGGATGAGCTATGGGCTCTGATTAAAACCATTTAAAATGGAGAGAAAAAGAACAAATTCTAGTACTATCCCAAAGTTCCTTTTCTATTGGTAGTGAGAAAGGTACTGTAAATATGAAGTATAATATAAATAATAAATTTCTTGATAACGTTGTATCATTTCTAATTTGATATTATCTCAATTGTTTACTGCTATTCAGACATCATTAAATATGAATTAAGTCAGGGATTGGGGAATTGCTCCAATGCATATCCATTCTTCTGACACTATTATATTCCACTGAAACTATTAACAGCTTCTGAATATATTTTTTAAAAAGGGACTGGGTGGGAAGATAAAGCAAATATCCCTAGTCTACTTTTTTTGAGGATACCATTCATAGGAAATTAAAAACAGCAACAGCATAAAGCAAAAAGAAAAAAAACAGAGCATTTTTACACTGTGTGTTCACAAAGCATCCATACATGCCCATCTTGTTATTCCCTTTCAGTATAAGTGATGTTATGCAGTGTATAGAAAACTGCAAAAAGCTGAAAACAAAAGGAAGTCAGAAATATTTTTTTTAAAGTAGATCTACTTTATACCTACATTATTCATTATAACTCTCATTTTCCCTATCTTTCTGTTTTTTGCAAAACATCTGTCTTGGAGGATCTCAATTTCATACATCAACTGGCTTCACTTTCTTCCAAACTTTTCACTCCTCCTCCATTTATTTTCTTGCTCATTCATTGTATCTGTATGACCAAGTACCTCAACCAATTTCCTTTGTACTAATCACACCCTTTTGTATTTGATGAATATGAATTCATCACCCTATTTCTTTTTGCTTGATCACACCCATTTCTAAAATAATTCATTTCCATTGCATTTACTTTGATGTTTCTTCTGGCATAGTCAACTCTCATTTCTATTTCACATAGATAAGGATGCAGACATTTCTTTTGACAAACATTTATTCTTTGAAACAAACCACATACTGCCAATGAAGTAACTCCATTTCCTTGTGGCAGTGCTTTATTAAATCTGTGCATCCCTATTTCAAAACAAATCAATGTACATCAAGTTTAAAGATAACCTTTAAAAGTATGAGCTAATATTTGGATTATGCTCACAAATAATATCTGAATGACAATGAAAAAGACTGAAAATTAACATTTGCATCTATTTCCCATATCTAAAACATATTGTCATGCCCCTGTCGGAATCTGATTCAGCTGAGCAGCTGACAGGAAGTGCGAGTGTGGCTCCATTGGCTGTGGAAGAAACTGGGGAAGGGCAAGATCTGGCTGGGCAGAGCAGGGAAGAGGTAGAGCAAGGGAGAGGGAATTCAGAGGAAGACGCAGGCCCACCCCTTCTTTATCCTAGGGCACACAGGGAGGAACAGAGAAGGGAGCAACATGAGTTGCATGGCTTATGGGGTAGGAAAGGGCCCTGATTCCCTTTGTTAGCAGCAGCTTGGAACACAGTGTTTAAAAAGGGAAGTTGTGCAAAGCAAGTTGTTGGGAGCAAATCATGAATTATCTGGTATCATTGAGGCTTATCTGTGTTCCTGGCATCTTCCCAACTGTATTTGCTTTCAAGTCTGCAATTCCTTCTCCTGCTGTGTCAAGTTAATTACTGCAGCGTGGTTTGGGTGGATTTTTATTTACAGTTTGTATGTACTTTGTTTTAGGACTGAATTTTCTCCACTTAAAGACTGTTCCTGGGAGAGTTTTTCTCCAGCTGAAAGTAACCTGGACATTGGGGGCAAAGTTGGAGATAATGAAGGAACTCTTCTTGCTTATTTGACAGTGTTACCTTTGTGCCATGCCCCAGGTCACACATATCCCCTTTTCCAAGAAAAAAATCTTTATTCTAGAAAAAGAAAAAACATCTGACTCATTACAACTCAGCAAGTGATGGACTTTTACAGTTGGAACTTGTCTCTAATTAAAGACAATTAGGAAAAATAGTGAGTTAAGGTAACCAATTACCTATAGGCATTATCATATCTAAGCAAAAAGAGAGAGCACAATCTTGTGACTGACAGGAACCCCATGGTTTTTATCAGATTCATATGCTACATGTGGTGCAAAATAATTGCAAGTTTATGGTGTCTTACACAAGGCGATCTTCTTAAAACAAAGGGGCTGTTGGTATTATTTGTCTGTTCAGCAGGCAAATTAATCTTTTTGCAGATGTATGTACACAGGGAACTGACCAAAACTGATTTTGATAAAAATGTAAACTGGCAATTTCTAATGCAATCTGCAAGTCTAAAAGCAGAAATTGATATTTTTTAAAAATGGATGCTATAAATCTGATACATTTTCCATAATAAGGTATCTGGTTGCTATGTTGTTTAAGGAGCCAGATTCTACTAGAACAGAAGAGGCTACTAATTTTTCACATATGTCTCTGTTATCAAGAAATTTAAAGTGGGAAAAGGAAAGTCATACAGGAAAATGACACATGAGCATATTAAGGCAGAAAACAAGAATGAATCATTCTTAGAGCAAAGACTTTTAAATACAAAGACAGAAGTCAATTTGTGCTACTTTTATTATTAAAGTTTAGGCAAAGAGGTTTGCTGGGTTTGTTTACATTTGATACTATTTCAGGTACTACATATTGTATTATATTTTAACTGGGTGAAATCTGCTTACTGTCTGCTCCATATAAGTAGATCATGTAAAGTAGAGTAGAGTAGAGAATATTCTTTATTGGTTAAGTGTGATTGGAAACACAAGGAATTTGTCTCCACTGCATAAGCTCTCAGTGTACGTACAAACTACAAAGTTATTGTTGTGACCCAGGCTTCATCAAACTTAATGAAAACACAAACTTATTTTAAAGACAAAACCTATTTAATGCAACACTGGGAATTACTTGCATTCTCAGCCAGAACTAATTATAAACAGTTCCCCCAGATAAGAGCACACCTTTCAGTGCTGTAGAATGCTTCCAAAAAAACAGAGGTCCAATTAATTATAACATAAACCAACTAAAGTCTCAGAAAAAAATGACCAGAATACACAGGGTTTCAAAGAGGGCTTGGAATCTATTGAACTGCTTTGCTTCCTGCAAGCGTTCGTCATTGAGGTCTGACTTTTATCCCTTATGGGAGAGGCAATCACCTCCCAGCCTTACTCCTGAGTCACCTCTTCTGCTTCAGCTGCTCCCGCCTTCTAGCAGCTCTGCACACAGTCTCCCCTGGGTCCTCTGCTTCGCTGCTGCCAGACTCCAAAGGCTCCGAAGGCAGCACCCCCTCCCAGATGGTCCTGGCCCCATCCCTGCATCAGACGCAGGACCCTCGTCCAAGTGGGTCCCTCTCCAGACTCCCTTACTGGTTCCCTTTTGTCCTCATTGTCCAGTTCTGCTGCCATCTGCACCAGCTGCCAGCAAACCACAACAGTTATAATCATTGATACTAATAGAAGGTACTAGTATATAAGTAATAGGTCACACTGACAAAGCTCTTGACAAAGTTTTCATGTCTTATTATGATAGCATTCAGGTTGAGATTATAGACATCCCAGAACAATCATGCTGAAAAATGACTGAAATCTCACCAAATTTTATGAGATGTTAGTTTTCTTGCCTTAAAACCTACATTTCAGTGAGCTCATTAAAAAATTCACAAATTTTTTGGCAAGAACATGAAATATATACAGTTCAGTGAACTGGAAAGATCTTGATCTTTCTTCTAAAAAAATGATTTTTCTCTCAAATCAAACATTCTGATGATTACATGAATATAATCAGGCAGAATTTTTGGCAACATGCTAAAAATGATTTATCATTGCTTTTTCTAGAGTTTTTTTTTCAAATTCTCTTTGTAGACTCCAGCCCTAGGAATTACTGATGATCTACCCAGATACTGACTGGAAGTTAAATTTTTAAGCTTGTGAGAAAAGGTTTTTTTTTAAAGTCCCATAAATTCCTTCTGTGACAATGTTTTGCGAACTATATTTACATAATTTAAGTAATTAAATAATTTTTAATTCATAAATTCTTTTATTAATATTTCCCCAGGTTAGAAATATACTCACTTCTTCCATTTGCATTGTTTCTTTGTAATTTTTACCTCTTAGCATATTGGCTGGTATGAAATATTTATCTAGATCCCAATTGAGATATATGGCAATGTTCACTTTTACTATTGTTCAAGGTAAAACCAAGATCAACATTTACCTTGAAGGGAGATCTTGACATTCATTGAAAGATGAAATAAATTCTGTCTGCCTTCTTATGAAATATTGTGTTCTCTCATTGATAGACTCATAAATTTTCTTAGTACACTATAAAGCTATGTTCAAAAGCCACTTTGGTGCAGTGAATGAAAATGTCTAGAGTTCCCTAGTCCCTAGAGAACAGTTTTAGTAGAAAAATCTTACCACAAGGTAACAAATATCTATAGTCCTTCCTCTGTTATTTGCTCTTATATATGCATCCCCTTAAGCAAGATGCAGGCCAACTGTATGTTGTCTCTTGAAAAAAGAGTGTATAGTTCTTTTTATCGCATAGTTTTTACTGATACTATTTTATGTATTCTAACCCAGGGATCTCCAACGAGTAATGTGCATGATATACAGTAAATAAATAAATAAATAAATAAATGAAAACAGGATGGACTTTAAAAAAATAAATAAAAATGCATACATTATGGGGACTTCTGTAAAAAGTTTTTCTATATGAAGAGATGCAACAGAATTTTCCTTAAATATTTATGAAGGAAAAAAATACAAGAATAGTAGGAATACTGTGCTACTAAAATTGTAAGTAAAGCCAATAAAAATGTCATTCCTAGGCCTCTTGGTTGAGTATCCTTGTCAGTATCCTTGGGCTGTAATAACTGAAAGCCATCCAATTGAAAACAATCATACAGCTATCTAATAACATTCTATATTTGTACTGTACTTAAAATGATGTCCAGTTCACATCAGATGTGATAACAGCAACAAAATGTTTAGCCAATATATCAGAACAAACTCTCAGGGCTGTTCTCCAATATTCCTTAAAGTTTTCTGTATTCCAAACAGTTAAGCTAGATTACAATGTTTATATAGTATAATAGTACTTAAGAACCTCTAAATATTTGGCTTACCATTTCAATGCTCCAGTTCTTCAGTTTATCAGGCAATTAAACTAGTTTAACTCGGGCTATTTAAAACCAATTTGTAGGCAGTATTGTAAGTCCATTTTAGATCTGTTGCTAAATGTGACTATATGCAAGATTTAATACATTTTTAAAACTTCAATGTTAGTACAATGCATACACAAACATCTTCTGTATAGTGTATCATCAGAAGTTTGGTCTATTTGCCCCATTCTCTTGTAGGAATAGTGATTGACAATGTTCCTATAAAAGTAAAAAAAGCAAAATCTCTTGGCTGAGATATTGTCATAAATGAGCAATGAAATATGGATTAAAACTTCTTTAACATTAATCTTTATGGTGGAAAATGTAAACAAAGCCTAATGTAAATAGAAATACCATATAGTTGCTACAGTAAGGTCCTTGTGATCATGTGACCAGGGTGGGATTCAAATTTTTTAACAACTGGTTCTGTGGACATGGCTTAGTTGGTGGGCATGGCTTAGTTGGTGGGCATGGCTTGGTGGTCATGTGACTGGATGTGCATGACCAACTCAATATCACTCACATTGAGGCATGCATCTCCTCACCTGGCCTCTCATGACAGTGGGGATCCTGCAACAATCTTAAGTGTGAAAAGTGGTCATAAGTCACTTTTTTCAGTGCCATTGTAACTTTGAATGGTCACTCCACACAAGCAAAGTACCAGCAAAGGAGGAAAAAAACTCCAGAGAAGTTCCTGAGGCAGGAAGTCCAGTCCTGCCAAGAATGTAATAAGGATTAATGGAGAGGCAGTTTCTGTAAGCAACACCAGAATGTTTCTTTCCTGCCTTCCTTACAGGACTAGGCCAGTAATTTCTCCAAAGTGGTTCTCCAAACTGCTTAAAATATTAACAACTGGTTCTAGCAAATAGGTAAAAACCTGTAGAATCCCACCCCTGCATGTGACCTGGGATCCTATTCAATCAATGTTCAAAGTTTATTTATTAATCTGGATTTTTTCCTTTTATAAACAAGGCCACATTTCAAACAAGAGAATGCCCTTTACAAAAAAGGGTAAATAGCATTTTTTTACTTTTGAATGACCAGACTCTAATAATATAATATATCCAAATCTGGGAATCAGTGTTTTGAACGGAAAGTGGCCAAAATGAATGAAAGCATTTTGTCTTCTCAACTTTCCTTACATTATGTATTATATTATATTATGTATAGATTTTATTTTAATTTGAAATTAAGTAGGAAAGTGTTTTTAAACTTGTTTCCCCAAAGGTTTTGTTGACTCTGGGAACATCTCTTTGTGAATGACATAAAAGAGAGTATTCTTGCAGCATGCTAATGATAAACATGCAACATGGTTGACTTTTAATGCTTGGGGAGGAAACCAGTAAACGCAGAACTGCAATCAGCTGTCTGGCTGATAGTCAAGGACATGGAAGGATAACTTTAATCACACTTTGAATTAAAGCAGCAGACACTGAATTTCCATTAATGACAAAGATCCATGAAAATAAACTAAAGGTGGTGGAACTTTAGCCTCATTTTGACAGATGCATTTAAATGGAAGTATATTATCTAATTGCAGGCATTCTAAGCTGCTCACGGCTTGTCCAAATTGAACTCAGGCTGTTTTCTTGGCTCCTGCTGAGCTTCTTCTATTTCAGCAGAGAAGGTTGCCTTTGTAGCAAGGTTAAAACATGGCTTAGCAAAACTACATTCCTTTACTATATCTGTTTTTGTATTTGTGTTGAAATTAAGAGTGTGCATGATATACAGTAATGGCTTGGTATATTAAATATTTTTGTTTATTTAGAGTCAAGTCACAGGAGATTTATATACAAATATTGTATATACAATATGTATATACAAATACAGATATACAAATAGTGGACATATGCACAGAATGTAATAAATCTAGTAGTAATACATGTGAACATATAGTAACGTTAACTTGCGTCAAGAACTCTTATTAGCAGAATTATAAATAAATTGTAATAAATTTTGTGATGAAAGATTGATTTCATCAAATAGTAAATATGAATAAATATAGGAATATAGATATAAAAATATAGAAATATAATCCTACAGGAATTTTCTGAATTCACACATTTTTTAAAAATCTTGCAGGTTAAGAATAAAGTAAAATAGCATTAAAAATTTCATTCAAAGCCTAGAAATTGAAAGAGAACTCTATTTACTTCAAATATGAGGTTGAACAAGTGTCAGCCCTCATGCATATCCAGAACCTCTCCAATGTTCATTAAAGCTGGTTTAATTAATAGCAGAAAGGCGCTGTATTCACACAAGATCTGAACCACTTAAAATATTCTAAAGGTGTACAGAGCATTCCTGGATCATAAGGATTATTATAAAAAGCTGAAGTTTGATTTGTGCTCCATGGTTTTGATGTGATATGTGCATCATGCTAACAGATATATATTAAATGATATCAGGTACATTGTTTAATCATAGCATCCTATGTGAATCCAGCAATAGTGTTTTGATATTTATATTTAGGTTTATTGTGTAAATCCAACTAGAGTGTTTCAAAGAAAATACTCTTGTCTGCAGAAAAGCATAATTTATATTCCTATATGTTCAATTCTTTCTTACATACCCCCTCCACAAGGTTGGTTTTTGTTTAATTTGTTTGCTTTTTGAAAAACAATGATTTAAAATTATGCCCTTCAAAAAAATCTAGTTTTATACATAGCATATTTTATAAGATTATTTTCTATTTTGTAAGAATTTATAATTCAGAAATATTTAACAAATGCATAGAAATCTCCTAAATTCTCTTATTTAAGAAAAAATATTGTGCTCTCCTAATATATCTCAAAGGTAGAAGAAAACACAATATTTGTGTGTCTATGAATGCAGATAGATATAGGTAAAAAATGTGTGTGTGTTTGTGTGTGTGTGTTAACAAATGTTAACCCTCCCTTGTTTCTCAGTAAATGAACCTGATGTTTTTCCACTGGCATCATTTCACCCACAGCTGATGCTAATTATTTGACTTGCTCCCTTCGCTTCTTTCATTATAATGAGATTGTTACAACAAAATATATAGACACTACTAAAAAATCCCAGCATGCTAGCTTGCACCGCAGCTTGCCTACACTACATAAATATTTCTAATTCCCCAAATTCCACAGCAAATATCATATTGCCATCTGGTAATTATTTTATAATTTGTTTTGGTCTAATTTATAGTATTTCATTGTTTTTATACTATTTTTTTTAACTCTCTGAGCCACTGTCAGTTGGAATTTGGCAGCATAAAACATGGAGAAATTAATTAATTAATTAAAAGACCATTTCAAATTAGCTTTTAGTTGTGAATGTGTGAAGAAAGGAAGACTTGGCTTTGAGAGAGGGCAAGCTGTTTATAGGGAAATTTTCAGAAAAGATGACTTTGGTCCTAAGAAAGAAGAAAATGTAAGAAAGAACTCAAAATAATATTACCTTGATTTTGTTTGCTACAAGACAGGGAAGAATGAAACTCTGACAAACTTTCAAGATTTCATTATTCTGCACTATTTTACTGTTCAACCCACGCTCCACTTAACAACCTGCATTTCATATAGTTATTGTATTGAAGAGAGCAGAGATGGGTTATTGTGACATGCCACTGTAGACTCCGATATGATTGTAACTTGAGGATTACCTGTAGAGCAGGGTTGTCAAACTCGTGGCCCACGGGCCGGATGCATGATGCGCTGGTCACACCCATGCCCTGTTTAGTGAAAGAGAAAAAAGTCACGATATGTCATGTGATGCCACTGTGATGACACAAGTTTGACATCCCTGCTGTAGAGTGTAGACCAGAGGTTTCCAACCTTGGCAACTTTAAGACTTGTGGATTTCAACTCCCAGAGTTCCTCAGCCAGCAAGCTTGCTGAGGAACTCTGGAAGTTGAAGTCCACAAGTCTTAAAGTTGCCAAGGTTGGAGACCCCAGGTGTAGACCTTTAGTCAGGTTCCATAGGTGAAATCCCTATTACATTTCTATTATCTTAGGTTTGACAATGAAAAATTATCAGGATAAGCTCCCTCATTCCACCATAAAATGTGCTTCATATCACACTGTCTTCTTCATTGTGCAGAACCTTTTTGTGTTATAAAGAGAAATGTGTTCTAATCCATGTGCTTGAAATAAAGAGAAAACCTTCATCAGAAACTTTTATTGGAATGGAGAACCATAATTTGACTGTGTAAGAAATTGAGGGTACATTATTACAATGATTCCATAAAGACGACTGAGTCAGTAGTTTCAAGGGCCCACTTAGCACAATGAGTAGTACATTTATTATCATATAAAACACAATGAGCTTCATATGCACTTCAGCCTCATTTGGTGGCCCCTCCAGCGGCTTTTTATTGAGATGATTATGTAGAGCTGTGTTTCTCAACCTTGGCAACTTGAAGACAGATAACATATAACAGATAATCCGAGTTGGAACATACCTTATAGGTCATCTAGTCCAACCCTCTGCCCAAGTGGGAGACCTACACCATTTCTGACAAATAGCAGCCCAATCTCTTCTTGAAAGTCTCAAGTGATGGTGCTCCCACAACTTCCGAGGGCAAGCTGTTCCATTGGTTGATAGTTCTCACTGTTAGAAAGTTTCTCCTTATTTCCAGGTTAAATCTCTCCTTGTTCAGTTTTCATCCATTATTCCTTGTCTGGTCTATAGGCACTTTAGAAAATAGCTTGACCCCTTCCTCTATGTGGCAGCCCCTCAAATATTGGAAGACTGC
Organism: Pseudonaja textilis; assembly: GCF_049901715.1. Classification (NCBI taxonomy): domain Eukaryota; kingdom Metazoa; phylum Chordata; class Lepidosauria; order Squamata; family Elapidae; genus Pseudonaja; species Pseudonaja textilis. The sequence continues at coordinate 37,997,509 of NC_141996.1, forward strand.
TATCATGTCTCCGCTGGTCCTTCTCTTCACTAGACTAGCCATGCCCAGTTTCTCTAACCGTTCTTCATATGTTTTTGTCTCCATTCTCCTAATCATCCTGGTTGCTCTTCCCTGTACTTTTTCTAGAGTCTCAACATCTTTTTTATAATGCGGTGAACAAAACTGGGAGCAGTACTCTAGGTGTGGTCATAGTAAGGCTTTATAGAGTGGTATTAGTACCGCATTTGTATCCCTCTCGATTGTATCCCTCTGTTAATGCAATTTAAGATTGCATTAGCTTTTTTGGCTGGTGCTGCACACTGCTGGCTCATATTTAGCTGGTTGTCCACTAAGACTCCAAGATCCCTCTCACAGTTATTGCAATTGAGCCAGGTTTCACCCAGTCTACATGTGTACTTTTGGTTTTTCTTGCTTAAGTGTGGGACTTTACTTTACTCTACATTGAATTTCATTTTGTTGGATATGGCCCAGTTTTCTAGTCTAGTTCTATCTTCTTGGGTGTTAGCTATTCCTGCCAGCTTAGTATCATCTGCAAATTTGATAAGTTCCCCTTCTATTCCCTCATCTAAATCGTTAATGAAGATATTGAAGAATACTAGGCCTAAGATAGAACCTTGTGGCACCCCACTGCTTATTTCCCTCCATGTAGACTTAGACCCATTAAGGACTATTTGTTGAGTACAGTTTGTCAGCCAGTTGTGAGTCCATCTAGTGGTGGTGCTAACTATTCCACTTTTTTCTAGCTTACTAAGAAGTAGGTTGTGGTCTACTTTATCGAATGCCTTGCTGAAATCTAAATATATTATGTCCATGGTATTTTGCTGGTGTACTAATTTAGTCACTATGTTGAAGAATGAAATAAGATTGGTTTGGCACGATCTGTTTTTAACAAACCTGTGCTGACTGCTAGTTATTACTTTACTTGTTTCTAGATGTTGGCAGATCTGTTTTTTATTATCTTTTCCAGTATCTTCCCGGGTATTGATGTTAGGCTGATTGGTCTATATACTTTCCTGGATCTGGTTTTTTTCCTTTTTTGAAGATGGGAACCACATCTTCTCTTTTCCAGTCCTCTGGTAGTTCCCAGGTGCTCCAGGATTTTTGAAAGATATGGTGCAGTGGTTCTGAGATGACCTCTGCCAGCTCCTTCCCAGAATTCTGGGAATTGAAGTCCATACATCTTCCAGTTGCCAAGGTTGAGAAGCACTGATCTAGAGTTTAACACTATCTAGCTATATTACTAGGTATACGTGGAGTTACTGTAATTCATCTGTTTTTCAAAATATAAATGTGACTATTTTCTTTTTTTATTGTCTTTTCCCTCCCAATATTTTCTGTCATTGCTCACAAGCATGTAAATCTCAGTACAGATCACAAAAGAAATACAACCTTTTCCCCCCACCAGAAACCATGTGAGAAATCTCCATTAAAAGATGCCTGTATGGTAACCAGTTTCTACAGAACTCTTATCAACATCTTCTGTAGACATTGTCCTATATCCAGAGTTTTCCATTTATAAAAGCAGACAGTTCTTCAATCCTTTGGGTTCTGCAGCAGTTTGTTGCTCACATAAAATGAAAAACATATTAAAGTTAAAAACTGCTGCTCTAGCCATTTTTCAATTCCCCTTTCAGAGAGCTAACTTCCCTAGAAAATAGGTCACTTACATAAAAAGCACCTTATTACAGCACCACAGCACTGAGCTTAAAGCAATAGCAATAGCTCAGGAAATGCTTTTGTTTCAAGCCCCCATTTTCAGACACTTCAACATTGCTGAGAAATTGACCCTTTGGGCTGCAATTTCTCATCCTCGTGTTCAGCGTAGAAAGCAAATGCCACTGCCAGCAAGCACCTCTTGTTTCTGTTCTAACTGGCTGTGCAAAATAATGTATTTGAGACTTTTCACCCTTAAAAAGATTTTTTTCCCCTTCAAAATGACAGCTGATTTTGTACAAGTATCAGGAGAGCTGCTTCTGTGGGGAAATTAAAACCATATTGAGGACCATGGCTACAGTAATTGAAACAATGGGTCTTTGTATGTTTTGTTTGATTCCGAGTCGAAATGCCTCTTCATGCCAAAATTAGATTCCACTTTCTCTGGCCCTACTTTGATCATTTTCATTTCAAAGAGGAGAGACATACAGACAAGCAGCAAATGAAATTATATATATATACTGTTTGTATTCAGATGGAAAGTGGATAGAATACTAATAAAGTATAAATGATCAAACAGGGTTTTTTTGTAATATATGGACTTGCTGTCATATTTTTCTTAAATACATGATAGAGAATCTCTATATACAGTACTGGTATTTTGGGGTACTTTTTAAAAAAGCAAATATAACTGTAATATTAATAATTATAGCCATATTAAACCCAACAAAGATGGCACAAGAATTAGATTAGATTTTTTTATCATGTCTGCAGTGTGTACAATCATTTTCCGGATGGCAATAGACAGAACACAGTAGGGTGATATTGGAATCAAATTACACTAAGAATTAGGAAAGCAAAGGACAATTTTCATTCTGCACCTAAATACAGAAACAAAAGGATGATTCATTTCCATTATTTGCTATGGCACAACTCAGATTCTTGTCTGGAAGAGAGCAAAAATAAAGAAACACCACAGTCCTTGTATCAACAAAGCTAAAAAATAATTGATGTTATACAATATATAAAATATATCTTATAAATCCAAAATGTAACTTATCTTGATTTGGCTTAATGTATTATGGCAATCCAAGGAATTTGGTTCGTAACTCCTCATTTATTGTGTAATGTGATGATTGGCCTAAATAAATGTAACAATAAATAAATATGGTTTATTGTGATATGTGAACTCAGCTGCTATGAGACTTTTCTGTAATTGCAGCATTCCTTCTCTTTGGTTTTGTAACAAAAGAAAAGCAGGCATATTCCAAAATATGAGAAATATCAAAATTTGTGGATTAAAGCAAGACAGATTGACAATCTTCCCCTACAATAATAATGGTTCTACAAAGCTATTGAACAAGGTTTTCTGCCCAAGCTCTTGTTCAACAGCTACAAAGTAATGGCTATTTAGCCTGAGTCTAGTGGCTGATATTTAGTGCTCACTTTCTGCCCGCCACCAGTAGAAAATGAGATTGATAATGTTCCTTTAACTGACCAAGGAAGAAGCCAAGACCTTCACACTGAGGAGATGGTTCAAAAATATATTAGCAAGTTCCTCAGCAGTTGAACATGATTAGCAACAGGAGTTGGGAAGTAGCTCTTTAAACCAGCTCTCTCTCACTCCCCGCTCTTCCCTCCCTCTCTCTTTGATGCTTTGATGTTCCTCTTTGAAAAACTCCACATTTGCCATTTGTGCAACTGTCCTTGGCACTGCTCTGTATTTCATCACTACCCATTCCCTTTTTCTTATCTGCAAACATATACTGTTGCATTGTCTCTCAGGAGGAAGTTTTTCACCAGCCAGTACTCAGTGAAATAACCAAATTAGGAGCTACAGTATATAGGTGGGGTAGCTTCAGGGACATTAGCCCAGTTCAAATATTATCTTGTAAAATTATAGTGTTATGAAAACAGTAATTTCATCCTTCCCTTTACCTTTACAATAATAGGTGTTAATATCAAAAGTAAATATTAACAACTTTGCTTTGCAGCTGATCAGATCCCAGCAGTCTTTAAGACGCACTCTCCCTCCTCCACTTCACTGAGACCCAGTTTAGCCTGACTATGCAGTAGAACAAGCACATCAAATAAAAAAATCCTAGGGACTTTTCAGGAGAAACTCACATTTCAAGACTGTTCTTGAAGCCACTGGTAGTTACCAAGTCCATTTTTCCTGTCTGCCAGAGTCTCATTTGACTGCATCACTAAATTTGACACATTTTTAAATGTTTAACTACCTTAAGTATTTTATTAGAAAAAACAGGAAGTGTATAATCTCTCTACTAACAGTGAACCCTGCATAATCTAATCTTAATCGTATGTCCTATATGCATCCCACAAATGTAGTAAGGCTTGTTGGATATAAAGGACTGATATTAATCAGTAACTCTGGTACCATCATCCTGGATCTGTCTTCTCTCCTGTAAGAACAATAGCCTCCACCCAATGTGTCCTGATAACAAACCACTTTTTCTTGAAGTACATTCTAATATTATCCCTAATCCCATCCACTAAGATTATCCAAAAGATGCCCCTTTTATATTTCTCTCAATCTTGCAAAGCATATTTTTTTTCCTAGTATATTAAGTCATCTTCCCACGAGTTTTCAGAAACAAATACTGAATTCAAAGTGATCTCTAAAGAGTGTGTGTGCTACTCCGTTCAAAACAGGCTTACTTCCAGTACGGAGTTAGGTTATCTAGTGGTCAACAGAATTCCTATCTTATATGGATGAATAATTCTCCACATCCTGTTTCCCACTGCAGCTAAGCAAGATTTCAGATTTGCACAATTTCTTGGTGAAAAAGGAATCAGTGAAAAAGAGAGATTGCGTTGCATATCATCAACACGATGGTACCATCAAATCTCAAAAATTCAAATGACATCATTTAATTTAGGGCTCCCCAACCTGTGGGCCATGGCCCACTACCAGGCCACGGCCTGTTGGCCACCGGGCCACATGAATGGCTGGCCATTGTGCACACACTTGCATGCATGCACGCGCACACACACATATAATACTCCTGCTAGTGTCACAGCGAGTGTCTCACTTTTGGCCCTGTTTGCATTGCACGTGCACTCACAGCCCCATTCTTGTGCACACGCACGCGTAAAGGCATCTGCCTTACCTCCCCTCTGGGCCACCAATCCAGAAAGGTTGGGGAACTCTAATTTAATGGTCTCAAATAAACATTTAGAAATCACAGAAATAAAAGAGAGCTCTTAGGAACATCAAAGGCTGAGCAATAGCTTTTGAGTAACACTTTCCGAGAACATTTAACCAAATATACTTGAAACAATTTTAATTATAGTGGATAAATCCTATATCTTTGGGTATTCTAAGAAAATATGGTGATAGTAGGATTAGCTCTCTCTTGTCCAGTTTTCAGCATAATTCATTTATTAGCCAACCACTCTTATTTTTGCCTCAATATTTCTGTTTTGAACCTATGTTTATATTTGCTATTTGTAAAAGCTTGAGGTTTGTTTTCTTTTGCAGTCCTTATTGAGATTTAACTTGAATTTGGGCCAAAATGAAGAACTTTCAGAATGCTCTATGAGAAATAGACATATTATTCTTTCTGTTGAAAAGAATATAGTAATCCATCTTACTATGTGTTCTGTCGCCAGTAAAGAGACTCGCAGACCGGAGTTGAATTCAGCTCTTTAATTATAACAGTAACTTCAACTGCAGTCGAACCGCAGCAGCCCTTTTTATAGCGGCTGCTCCATGGCTCGCAACCAATGACATTTAGTTAAACTTCCTGCCGCTATTGGTGGCCAATCAGGTACTAACGTTACTAACCAATTGTATAGTTACTTCTGTTAACCAATAGGAACATTGCCCTAGAAGTCTTTATTTAAATACACTACACTATGTGTAAGTAATTATTTCAGCATCCTTACCAAGGCAAACAGTATTCACTAGCAATAAAGACAGTTTGCTGGAATGGTTGTATATGAGATGTTATGTATGGTAGTGTTATCCTTTTCATAGTTTGTGTTGGTTATGCTGTGGGTGGTTGAGTGGTCAGGAATTTTTTAATAATGTTGCGTGGGTATTCATTTTGTTTCTTTTTGTGGCGTTCTGGGTTTTGCTGGGCTTTTGTGCTCATCTGACTAACATTTTTACACAGCTCCTTTTGTGGCAGATTTGGTTGTTACTTTGGTAATAGAACACTGAGTGTGGCTGTTTTTCAATAGACTTGTATTTGTAACTTGCCATTTTCTGCTGATATGTGTTGTGGATTTTTTGTTCCATTGAGAATTTTGTTCCTTTGAAGATGTTGATGTTGAACAAATCCAAAATGCGTTTTTTTTAAAAAACAAACAAACCCACAGATACCATTTTAGTCCCTGTTTGCTACTTAACTAACCAGCCAGCCATTTGCTTTTAGATACTGGACTCCTAAAACAACAATCCAAAGGCTATCATTAAAAATATTCCATATCCTCCTGTACTAAATTAACTATCAGGTGCTAAAGCCTTTCCTCTGGCTTACATTAAGGACACTATCGTGAAATCATTTCAATTGTACCTTGTCTACATCTTGCACATTTTACCTTTGTGTGATGAATTGATAAGTACTATCATAATAAGCTAAGTATGGTTCCAATACTGATAATACAGGCATGATGGCCCTGTCCTATTTATTTCAATCACTTCAATAATTTCTTAATATTGTCATTTTATGTCTCCTTCTGTCCGTCAGTGCTACAGTTCACTTAAGTAATATTTGCAGCACAACTCCCAAATCTCAGTGCATTGCAACTCCCAAATCTATTTTCCTACACCATAGCAAACAATTTAAATTTTATCAGTGTACTTGTCAAGTTAGGAATTCATATTCAGTACACATTCCTTTGTTCTTATCTTGAATTACATCTGCCATTCTCTTGCTCGTCACCCCATTTTAGTTGTGACAGTCTTCACAGGTTCTAACTAACTTAATTAATGAATAAGCTACAATCTCAAAAAAACCAGGCTCCCAATTTGCAAATCACTGGATTTGCAGGTGAGAGCTGTGATAAGGAGTACTAGTATACAACTAGGAATAATACCTAACTGTGATCATTCTGGAGCCAGGTGGATTTACCTACAGGTATCCATGACTTGGTTATGGGTCTATTTAATGCACTTTACACCCACTTGCAACATGTCTAGAAATTGCAGTCAGCGGATAAATACAGTAACCAGTGTATTGACCAGTGCAAGATATTAAAAGTTTTTGAAGACTGTACTAAAACATTGGCTTTCAGTTGCCCCCAGGTGAGGGTGCTGGTGTTGAGCTTTAAAGCTTAAATGACTGGGGCCTAAGTATCCGTAAGATTGTATTTCTTACTATAGATCTCCTGGTATTCAGATCAGCAGAAGAAGCCTTTTGGAAGACTTTATGCCAGAAGTTTGCTGCAGGATGAAAAGGACATTCTGCTATATGATTCCCATGTTATATCATATGTTCCACTATTCAAACAGTTAGGAAGATAGCAAAACCACTATCTATTTGCAAATCTTTAAATCAAGATTGTGTGAAGTATTAGTACCGCTTTATAAAACTCTAGTAAGATCCCACCTGGAATACTGCAACCAATTTTGGTCATCATACTACAAAAAAGATGTTGAAACTTTTGGAAAAAGTTCAGAGAAGAGCCACTAAGATGATCAAAGGCCTGGAGATTAAATATAAGAACAGCTTCAGGATTTGGGTTTGGCTAGTCTAAAGAAAAGAAGAATTAGGGGTGACATGAGAATAGCAGTCCAATATTTGAGGGGCTGCCACATAGAAATTATTCTCCAAAGCACCAGAGGGCAGGACAAGAAACAATGGCTGGAAACTAATCAAAGAGAGAAGCAACCTGGAATGAAGAAGAAGCTTCTTAAGAGTGAGGACAATTAACCAGTGGAACAGCTTGCCTCCAGAAATCATGGGCACTCCATGGATGCTTTTAAGAAGAGTCTAGACAGTTGCTTATCGAAATGGTATAGGTCTTCCTGCTTGAGCGGGGTCCTGGACTAGAAGATCTCCACAATTCCTTAGCTTAATTTTAATGACAATTACATTACTTTTTCATTTTTATTCTCATGAGCTACCTGAAATAAACCGAAATTAATAAATCTTAGTGTGACAACGTCTGGATTGCAAACCTACAATTCAGAAGTGGAAGTCAAAAATGTTTACTACCGGTTCTGTGGGGGTGGCTTATTTGGTGGGTGTGGCTTGGTGGTCATATGACTGGGTGGGCGTGGCTTGATCATGTGACTGGGTGGGCGTGGCTTGGTGGTCATGTGACTGGGTGGGTGTGGCCAACCTGACATCACTCATGTCAAGGGGCATTTTGCCCAGTCCCTCCCCTCCCAGCCACTCCTTGTTACCCCCAGCCTCAATGTATCTATAGTTCTGTAAAAAAATTCACGTTTTTTCGACTTTATTATCTGCATCCACATTCTATAGATGTACTTTTATGGACCACTGAAAGGAGGAAATGGGTCACATGCTTTGTCCAAGAGTGTGATAGGCAGGTCACAAAACAGGGTTTTGAGGGGTTACCACAAAGAAGTGGGGACAATGTATTTTCCAAAGCAGCAGAAAGCAAAACAAGAATCAATGGATGGAACCTGAACAAAGAAGAAGCAACCTAAAACTAAGGAGAAATTTCCTGACAGTGAGAACAATTAACCAGTGGAACTGATTGTCTCCAGAAGTTCTGGATGCTCCAACACTGGAGGTTTTCAAGAAGAGACTGGACAGCCATTTCTCTGAAATGGCATAGGGCAGGCAACCTTGGTAACTTTAAGACTTGTAGACTTCAACTCCCAAAATTCTGGGAGGAATTCCGGGAGTTGAAGTCCAGAAGTCTTAAAGATGCTAAGGTTGGAGACCCCTGGTATAGGGTCCTCTCCAAGGATTATTCTGACACTTTTGCCTGGCCCTCCACTCAGACTTGGCATCCTCAGTTTTCCTGCCTGAGCAGAGGGTTGGACTAGAAGACCCTTCTCCCTTCCTCTCTCATTCCCTCTTTTTCTCTCTTTCCCTCTTTTCCCCTCCCTCTCTCAAAGCCTCTTCCCTATCTTCCCCCTCTCTCCCCCACTCTCTCTCTCTTTGTGTGTGTGTGTGTGTGTGTGTCTGTCTGTCTGTCTCCCTCAAAGCCGAGGCTGTGCTTTCCTTGGTGCTCTTTGCTATTTGCACTTCTTTTTGGAATCAAGACTGGCTGAACAAGGATCGCCAGCCGCGGCACTTTGCACAAACGCCCCCAGACTTCTTTTTTCTTTCTTTCTCTTTTCTCTTTCTTTTCTTTCCTGTCCTTCTCCCTTCCTCTCTCATTTCATCTTTTTCTCTCTTTCCCTCTTTTTGCCTCTCTCTCTCAACACCACAGCTGGCCAAGTGCTCTTCCCTATCTCCCCCCCCCCTGTGTGTGTGTGTGTGTGTGTGTGTGTGTGTGTGTGTGTGTTCCTCAAAGCCGCAGCTGGGCTTTCCTCGGTGCTCTTTGCTCTTTGCATTTCTTCTTTTTGGAATCAAGACTGGCTGAACAAGGATTGCCAGCCACGCTGGAAGCATCCCTTCAGGTGACCCATCTCCCCCTCCTTCTCCTCCTCGGGTGTGCATGCCATCGTCCCAGCCCTGGCACGGCTACCAGTTGCGAGAGGAGGGGGAGATTGGTCGCCCAAAGAGACGCTTCGAGAAGCAGCTGGCGATCCTTGTTCAGCCAGTCTGGATTCCAAAAAGAAGAAATGAAAATAGCAAAGAGAACCAAGGAAAGCCCAGCCGCAGAATATGTGCTTCCGGAGGGCAGGCAGGCAGGTGGATGTCCCGGGGCTGTTGCACATGCGTACTGCATGTGTAGCAACTGTAGCCCTGGGACCTCAGCCTGAGCTGCGATATGGCCACCACGTGGTAGGGAAAGCTAGGAGAGCGACCGGGAACAGCGGGCAACCAGGTGACCCGGTTTGGGGGCGTAGCCAGCCAGGGGTTGCTACCAGTTGTTCCACCCACACCAAATCACCGCTACCGGTTCTCCGAAATCGGTGTGAACAGGTTGAATAGCACCCCTGCTCCAATTATCTATTTACATTTTCTATTTTGCTGTCAAGGTCCAGTAGCCTTACTAGAATAGAAGTTGAATCTTGGTAAGCCATTCACATTCCTCTAAAACCAAAACCTCCATGTATTGTAGTCTCTCACATAATATTCTTATCTGAATAGAGTTTTTCAAGGTTAAAAACAGTGGTTAAACATTCATAACAATTATAATTATTTCTTGCAATCTTAAGCAATAACCATTCCAACATTCTCTGTTAATTTGCCTAGGTAAACATATATACTGTATTATATGTAATTAACATAACAAATATTTCAAGAGCACTGAAGATAGCAGATTGCAGTGCAGGATTGTGTAGATTATTAGTGTTAGAAATTAATACCAACATAATGATAAATCAATTGTAATCTTTAGACTGACCAGCAGGCTTCTATAAATTGAAGTAATGAAGCCACATAAAATCTGCAAGATCTTTTCTCATCAAGTGTCTTCAATACTGCTTGCTTATTGATGATAAGTCTTCAGCAATAAACAATGCATTTAAAACTCTCTGGCTGAACTCTAGGGAAAATAGCTGTTTTGCTAATGGAGGAAATGTCTAACTGCTTCCTAAATCAATTAACTTGAAAGGCTCAAGTGCAGAGGCATATAGTACAAGGAAACACACACACACAAATAGAATGCTGACTTGAATGTGTCTTGATACCATACTTTAAGAAAGATGTTATGATCCCATAACGTAATGGTATGTGGGAATGACCTTGGGTGATGGGTGGAAGAGTGGAAAGAGGCTGCCAAGGAAATATTTGTTAAAGAAGCTGGTGGAGAGCTCCAAGAAAGGCAGGATATTTGTACTTTAAGATTTGCAAGAGCCCTTCAGGAAAGCCTTGCTGGCTGCAGAAGAAGAAATTTCATTGCTAACTAGGGGCATACAAAACCTTTGCCAGACCAATTCCTTTTTTTAAAAATAAAGTTTTATTTGGGTTTTCACACACACACAAAAACATAATACAAGTAAAACATCTTTTTTGAAAATAGCATGGTCCCGGGTTACACTTCTTTATATAGACACAAACTCAATTTCATGCTCATTTTTGTATTCTATTCCATATCTTATTACTATTTTGCATTTTCTATATAGTTTTTAGCCTCTTTTAATTTTCTCAATTTTATTTTGATTATCTCATCTCAATTCAAATCATTATGTTTATATTTTTGTCTGTCTTGTTTCAATTTCATATTATCTTTTCTCATTAAACAAATTTTCTCCTGTAGTTACTAATTGGAGTATGATAAGAGTATAAAAGGAATGAAAATTAAAAAGGAAGAATTTAAATTGCAAGCCTTTGCGGAAGATTTGGCCTTTATTTTTTAAGACTTTAGAAACATCACCAAAATTATTGGAAAAGATAGAGACATATAGTAAGGTGGCTAGTTTGAAAATAAATAAAGATAAAACAAAGATCTTGACAAAGAATATGCTACTAAGACAAAAAGAAGAACTGGCAGACCTATTGAAAATTCAAGTCACGAACAAGGTTAAGTATTTGGGGATACACTTGACAGCAAGATGCAGTACATTAAAAGAGAACAATCACATTAAACTTAACCAAAAAATAGCGTTAAATTTGATGAAATGGGAAAATCTACAATTGTCATTAATAGGGAGAATCTCAACAATCAAGATGAATATCTGACCCAGAATTTTATATCTGTTTCAAACAATACCAATCAGGCTTGGAAAGGACTATTCTGAGGATTTAAATAAAATTGTGTTGAAATATATATGGCAAGGTAAGAAAGTGAGAATAAAGTTAAAACTCTTGCAAGATGCTAGAATTAGAGGAGGATTTGGTTTGCCTAATTGGGAGTTGTACTACCAAGCTACAAACTTGATGTGAGCTAAGGAATGGATAACATTAAGAAATACTAGATTGTTGACATTAGAAGGACATGATTCGCTGTTGGGGTGGCATGCTTTTCTATGGTATAAGGGAACTAAAACACAGGGCTATTTTAGAAGACATCATATACAGGAGTCTCTGTGGTTAAATTGGGAGAAGATTAAAAGACAATGTTATTTGAACATTCCAGTCTGGTTATCGACTATTGAAGCATTTTCCTATCCTATAATATATAAGAAGGAACAAACAGTTAGATATGGGGAAATATTGGATGAAAAGGGTGAACTTAAATTGATGCAAAATCTAGAGGAACGAGGTATAAAGTTGAATTGGTTTTCATATGCGCAAATACATTCAAGGTATGATGAAGATCTTAAAACAGAAGGATTTTATGACAAATTGACTGACTTAGATAAGATTTTGAGAGGTACTGATGAAAAGGTGATTAAAAAATTGTATGGTTATTTATTGGAAACTAAACTAGAGGAAGAACAAGTTAAAGAAACTATGATTGCTTGGGGGAAGAATTTTGGATATGGGATTGATTTAGAGAAATGGCAAAAATTGTGGTCTCAAAATTATAAAATGACAATGTCAATAGCTTATAAAGAAAATTTGTATAAAATGTTTTACAGGTGGCACTTTTCCCCAACAAGAATAGCAAAAATGTTCAAGAATAAATCTGAAAAATGCTGGAAATGTCATCAGATACCTGGCTCATATTACCATATGTGGTGGACTTGTGAGGACGCTAGAAAATACTGGACTAAAATCCGCATGTGGTTGGAAAAAATGACAAAGAAACATATAGACTTGAAACCAGAGATATTTTTATTGGGAATTTTACCATATATATACAGTAAAGATTTAAAATATTTGATTGTAAATGTATTATAGGATTGGCTAGGATTGTATTTGCTAAAAATTGGAAAAATGAGAAAATACCCTTACAGGAGGAAATTATTAAGAAAATATTGGAATGCGCTGAAATTAGTAGATTGACATTTGAAATTAGAGAACAAGAGGATAAACAATCTTATAAAATTTGGGACCTTTTCTATCAATGGTTAGATAATAAAATACCATAATAGAATATCTAGAATTTTAGAAAATAATGAATATATAAAGATGTATTTCTTTTTTTTATTATCATATCTATAAAATGTTTTTAGGATAGATTTGGGATATGAATCATTATAAAATAAACTAAGTAAATTATAGTTATCTCGCAAAGTATGAATGAACAAAATTATAGTCAAATGATTGTTTAATAGTGATACTAGGGTATTCAATTTTTGATTGATAATATGAGTTATTATGCAATGTAACTGTAATTGAGACTATGAAATGGATGCACAAAAAATTTGTAAACCAACCGACACACTGTTTGTACACTTATGAAAGAAAGGTGGATGTTTTTATGTTTTGTTTGTTTTTGTTTGTCTATAAAAACCAATAAAACTTGTTTAAAAAATACCCCTCATTCCATTCCAATTCAGTTCTATCATTAATATTCATTAAAAGTCTTAACATCTTTAACATTTCTTTTCAATTAAATATCATAATTTCTTGAAGACACGTATAATCTCCATAATTAATTTTTCCCTTATTTCTCTTCACATATGTTTTATAAATCATTGAATATTCATTTTATTACCTTTATTTATTGACAAACATTCCAGTAAATTACGATGACTATTTTATCAAACATTTTAATCCTACATTGTTTCATATTTTCTGAAATTATTTCTATTTCTAATATAACAATACTATCTTATGTACCTTTGCAGAATCCCTTTTTCCATTAGATTTTCACCCATTATCTCTAAATAGGCCCTGTTTCTCTATATCTTGTTTCTGTCCTTTATAACTTCTTTTCCTTTCTTTCTTCCTTCTTTTCTTCTCCCTCCCCTTCAAGACCAATTCTTGAATACAGCTCATCCACCTGGAATCCACACTATATATCGGACATTAACATGATTGACAGGGTTCAGAGGTATTTCATGAGAAGAGTATTCCACTCCTCTACTCACAATAGAATCCCTTTTGCCACTAGGGTTGAAATTTTGGGTTTGGACAATTTGGAACTGTGCCACCTGCGGTCCAATCTAAGCATAGTACGCAAAATTGTCTGCTACAACGTCTTACCTGTCAATGACTTCTTCAGCTTCAACCACAATAATACATGGGCAAACAATTGATACAAACTCAAGGTAAACCACTTCAAACTTGATCGCAGAAAATATGACTTCAGCAACAGAGTGGTCAACGCCTGGAATGCTCTACCCAACTCCATTGTTAGAGCCTCAAACCTTCACAGCTTCAACTTCAAACTGTCTACCATGGACCTCACCCCATTCCTAAGATGTCCATAAAGGGGGCATGCATAAGCGCACCCAGCATGCTTACTGTCCCTGTTTTACTGTCCCCACTTATTTGCATTTACTTCCTTTGTTCATGTTTATGTTCATATTTATATCTGCTATTTTGTACATGTTTGACAAACAAATAAATAAATGGACCAGCAAGGCAGGTGTCAGGGTGTGCAAGGCCTAGCTGCAACTGTCCGAAGATAAGTAGCATGGCAGCTCCACCCCACCATTCCCCCCCAGTTTAATTTTTTACCTGTGCCCCTGGAATGGGTGGCATCTTAATTAGGGCTTATTTTGTAAACATCAAGCTAGGACTTACTTTTGGGTAGGTCATATTGTCTGGGAAACACAGTAGTCATAGACCAAGGACTCTTAGAAAGCAAGGCAGATAATTAGCAAGATTACTTGTATCTTATAAACTTAATGTTTGTCATGGGATATAAGGAATATGAGATATTGAATTATAGACGCTACAGAATAAGCAACATCATTGGGTGCTTCTGCTTAGTAAATTCAGGAACAAAAAGGCTCAAGATTGGTTGATCTTAGGACCTTTTTCCACTGCTGAGTTTAAGTGCTATCCACCAATTCTTGAATCAGCAGAAAATTACACTAGCATGAAATACACTGACCCCCATTACTAATCCTTGTCCTGCCTCTATGACATCTTTTCCAAGTAACTATCAAAATGTGCTGCCCTGATCATATGTGTCTAACTCATGACACAAGTTATTGGTTTAATTCTCTAGCTTTACTTTCTTCTGTAATGAATGCATCAATTCTACTGAGACCAATCACTGCAGGTTATTAAACAGGCTTACGCCTTCAGTAGATGTTGGCCTTGTGGATGTCTAGCAGCTCAGATAGGAATCACAATCAGATGGGCTAATTTTACTTTATTGCAAAGCTATATTGGCAGAATCTTGCAAATCGAAAGTACATTTCTCTCCCTGTCACCTTTATAACCTGGGAAACTAAGCAAAGTCTCTTGAGTTTCTTTCTCTTCCCATCCAGCTGCTGGCTATGTTGTCTGTTATCTGATCATTCTCTTGGCAATGCCTTTGTTCCCAGTCACACAAGACCTTTTCTACATGCTGTTGCAGTAGATGGGCAGCCAAACAAACATGTCAAATAAATAAATAAATAAACAAATATGAAAGCAATAATCAATAGAGTTTATTACAGGGGTGGGATTCAATTTTTTAAATAACCGGTTCTGTGGGCCTGGCTTAGTTGGTGGGTGTGGCTCGGTGGTCATCTGACTGGGTGGACATGGCTTGGTGGACATGTTATGGGCTGGGTGTGGCCAACTCAATATCATTCACATCGAGGCATGCATCTCCTCGCCTGGCCTCTCATGACTGTGGGGATGCTGCATCAGTCATAAGTGTGAAAAAAGTCATAAGTCACTTTTTTCAGTGCCATTGTAACTTTGAATGGTCACTCCACACAAGCAAAGTACTAGCAAAGGAAGAAAAAAAACTCCAGAGAAGTTCCTGAGACAGGAAATCTAGTCCTGCCAAGAATGTAATAAGGGTTAACGGAGAGGCAGTTTCTGTAAGCAACACCAGAATGTTTCCTTCCTGGCTTCCTTACAGGATTAGGCCAGTAATTTCTTCTAACAACCGCTTCTCCAAACTGCTTAGAATGTTAACAATCGGTTCTAGTGAATAGGTGAAAACTGGTAGAATCCCACCCCTGGTTTATTAATTAATATTTCAGCCTATCAAGGCAATCAAGTTATTACTTAATTAAATTTAATGATTAGCGCTAACAGTTTGTAAATTAAGAACAGAGTTTTTTAAGTAATTAATAATCTGAAGGCTAGCATAGAGTACTTGGCTATAGTGGTCACAACCGATGTTGACTGTAGAAATGAAAAGTCATTATGTGATGGCTTGTATGTTATGTAACATGGTTTCTTTTGCATAAACAGACTCCTCTTTTGGTTTATCCTAAAGATTTTCACTAATTTGTCAATATGAGATCATGGTAAGTAATGAATTGTTCAAATGGAGAAAGAGTCTGAAAATGTTTATGTAACCTTGACCTAGGGCTGTTAGATATGTCACTGTACTGAGGTCAATTTAATATCATTATAGTGCCTGATGCTAACATAATTTTGCGGAACCAGAAGCCATAGAAGAGGTCATCTTCTGGGGATACCCTGTTTCTTTCCTGTGTTCTTTTGCAAGCCACCTAGAATAGAACAGAACAGAATAAAATAGAAGAGAAGAGAAGAGTTGGAAGGGACCTTGAAGGTCTTCTAGCTCCAAACCTGCTTAGGCAGGAAACCTTATACCATTTCAGACAAATGATTATCCAATCTCTTCTTTAAAAACTTCCAGTGTTGGAGCATTTCATTCCAGTCTTCTTGCATACAAGAGTGCCAACTTTCACACTAGGAGTGAACAACTTGCTGCACTCAGTAATTAATGGACCAGTTTAGCAAATTAGATAAAACCATACTCTTCAGCATTTCACCAGACAATGGGAAAAATGTCTACGAATCACAACGTTGCAGGAATGAAGACAAGTTTGACTGAAGAGCTTTACCCATCATTTCTCAGTTCCTTCCTGTGCTTCTTCCTGCTCACTACTCCGGTTGTAACCCAGCAGAGCGCTAATGTGCAATTCTGATAGATCACAATTTAAATTTACTGGCTGCCAATTGCTTCCACAATTCCTCAGCGGCTCCAAAATGGCAACATTTATGTGTCATACTGTGCTATACGAGTAACAAGGGATGGGGGAAGGGGGAAAATATCTAACAAAGAAGAAGAAGAACCTGCCAACCTGGAAGATTTCCTGGGAATATACCCAATGCTTGAAAAGCAGAATGAAAATAAATTATTTAGTGAAAGCATAATGTGTTTGAAAGTAGATAGGGCATGTCTCAAAGCAGTGTTGGAAACTAGAATATAGTGAACTGGAAAAAAGATTCAACCAGCTGGATCAAAATCTAAGTGGGAGTAAAGAAGCAGATGAAAGCAAGCAAGGAGGGGACAAAACCATAAAACTGTTAGAAATGCAAACTTAGATACAAATAAACAGGCTGATTCTAAACTGCTTCCAACAGCATGAAAACATAATATTAACATAATTCATTGTATTTTTCAATAAATGGAACCTTACCTTTTAAAAAGAAATAGTTCCATAGTTCTTACTTTAAAATAGAAAAAATGAAAAATATGTGGGTGGGGGTTTTTTCTTACTCTAGTTAAAAAGTATTTCATTTTAATACAATTGTACAACTCTTTTTTAACTGACTCTACAAGCAAATTTAAAACTGACTGATGCAATTGAACAAAATCTGGAGAAATGTTTCAACTATTGATAAAATAAAGACAAAGGGCTAATTGTTACATGATGAAGGGGCTTAAATCTCTCTGACAGATCTGTTGTTCCAAGAATTCTTATTCCAAAGTTTTCAACAAAAGATATTTATGATAAACTGCCAATAATAGGCTGAATATCTTGACTCACTCTAATCTGTCTATGTGGGGAGCTTTTAGCATTCTAATAAAGCTTTCCCTTTTCAATTCAATACTAAGAAAAATAAGAACAAAAGGTTTAGATTTTCTTGCTCAACGCTCAGAAATGAAACTTGGGAAAAGCCTGAAATGCAAGACACTTTTTTCTAGTTGCGCAGTTTTGGCATAGTCAGAGGTATCTATAGAAGGAGGAGTCCAAACAGGCAAAATGGTGGATGCAGTTTTATAAGCAAGCCCTGAAGTATTTATCACAACATAGTATCCACCATCTTACCTCTTTCGGCACCAGCAATCTCTGTGGCCGCCACTGAGTATGATAAATTTGTTTTTATGACAAATTCTCTTTTTAAACCATTAAAACCAACTGAATTTGTTGGGGTGTAGAAAGTAATCACCCACCCCTCTCCTAGAAAAATGAAATATCGGAGGAAATATTAAAAAGGCAGAATATTTCCCCTAAAAAGAGTAGAAACTCAGAAGCAGAAACTCACCCCCCCCACCTGTGCTAATGGGCCATTACTCTGACCTAGGCCAGCCTATTTTACATAACAAAGATCTCTAGGTACAGCTATAGGAATTGCCCAAAGCCCTTTCATTACATCATCATCCAGCAAGGCTCAACCAAGCCTGGGACTCACGACAGCCTACAGAGTTGCCCCTGCCTGGCCCCATGGAAGTCTCACAACCAATCAGAATACAAGCTCATATTAAAATCCCAACAGAGTATAAAATCCAGGCGCACTCAGCATTTCAGCCCCTTCCTTCTTTGGAGCTCCAAGCCATGTGATCCTGTCCACCATTAAACCATCTTTCCAAACAGGCTCCATGTTTCCAGAGTCTTTTCCCCACTTGGAAGTGAACCCAGAAGGATATTTCTTCCAAGAGGGGAAAGAGTGAATACAATAAACAAAAACCTTATGGGAAGTCACCAAATACCAAAAATTACCAAATGAAATCAATACAATTCCAAATAAAATTAATACAAGTGAATATATAACTTGCTTGAATAAATAAAATATTGGACTTAATAGTCTATGGAGATTCTCATTCATACAGGCATGGTTGTCCCAAAGATGCTTTTTCAAAAGGAAACTGGACTTTGTTTTTTCTTGAAGATGTTTCACTTTTCCTCCAAGAAGCTTCTTCAATTATGACTCAGATGAACATTGGTCTAATGTTAATCTAAGTTAATCTCTGCTTTGCTAGTGAGGAGGTGTTCTGTTTTTTTTAATTTCTTTTTAAGCTTGTTGGTTATCTCTTTTGAATGGTCTATAGATTTTGCATCTATAATTAGTTTCAGATGTAAAATTTAAAGATGTTAAAGATTGACATATTTAACACATTGTTATAAACCTTTTCCTTTTCTATACCTTTAAAGGTCTAAGCATTGGGGTCTCCAAAATTGGTACTTTAAGCCTGAGGACTTCAACTCCCAGAATTCCCAGCCAGCTTTGCTGGCTGGGGAATTCTGGGAGTTGAAGTCCTCCAGGCTTAAAGTTGCCAAGGTTGGAGACCCCTGGTCTAAGCAATCTAAATCCTAGAGTGTTGATAATCTATAGGCAATATTGTATCAAAATAATAATGTAATAAAACATTTTTAAAGAAAGATTGTTCTCTCCCTACAGGCAGCATATTTCACATGCTAGCATATTTGACTGGAAGACATTTGTTTCTACTTCTAATAGTACTGATTTAATTACCCACATTGCTCTTTATCTTCCTTCCTTCCTTCTGGGTTTCCATTATTCTGTCTCTTATTTCTCAATTACGCTTTTTATTTTCAAAGATTGTTTCTCTCTAAGGATCTGAAAACTATTTAAAGGCCAGCAGTCCAGATTATCTCCTCTATATCTTGTGTTAAATCTCAACCACTGGATTTGTTTCTCTGTTTATTGTGTTCCTATGAAAAGTTGCTTGCCTTATCAGTGTTCTTTCTTAAATTGGTAATCCATTATCCTTTCTCGTTAGCTGAATTATGCCCATTCCCTGCTTGAATCTTTCAATTTTTTTTCTCATCAGGAAGTGGTATAAACTTGCATTTGCTGCAAATACACAGTATGCTAAGAGAGAAAACAAAATTCTATAAACATTGCAGCTTACAAGTGTGACGTCTGTCAGTTCATTGTCGGCTTCCTTTGGAAGCTCTTGAGTTACCCAAAACAAATTCTTCTTGGAAGAAAAATTGAACAACCTAGCAATTCTCCTCTTCCTTCACTCTACTTATTAACTTAGTGAGCAAACTGTCTGGAACCTGAACCACCTTATATATCTCGTGTAGTTTCTACTTGGTGGGAAGTACTCAATCAGTCACTCCCAATGGGATTTAGCAACTCTCAGGACATTTCTCTAGCTGTCAGCTTCTATTCAAAACATGACTATTTTACCACCTGATAGCTTAGCACAGAAACCTTCATAACATAGTTCTTCTCTCATCACTTTCTTTTTTTTTTTCTTATGGCAAATTTATAATAATCTCTCTTCCTCTTGTCCCTTGGCAAGTTTATATTAACCTTTCCTATTTGCTTGCTCAGTGAGGTCATAGAAAAATCAGATTCAAAATAAGTTACAGCCTGCTTTGTGAAAGACAGATTTTCCATAAAGTCTTTATAGAAATGTCAGTCAGCTAGATAATTCTTGACTCTGGCCTTAATGGTCTTAGGAGATAGCAAGGCAGATGTGCTTTGAGAATAAATACCATTGTGTTATAGTTAAATGCTCAGAATTTGAACTGTAACTCTTTTGAAGTACCTTATGTGCATATAGACATTCAATGCACCTGCTTAAACAATGAATTCATTAAAAAGTTGATTTAATAAAGTCCAAACCTAGTCCAAAATGGATACCTGTCTCTTCAAATTCAACATTTCTCTCTCTCTCTCTCCCACAATTTTCACAAGATGTCTGCACCAATAATCATCCAATTTAACTCATTTAGCTTGCCCCAGTCACTCCAGCAGAAAGGATATGCTGTGAACTCATCGGCCAAGGAATTTTTGCTGCCATGGGTCCTGCCCTTTGGGCTTCTTGAGGTGAGATCTGTCCCCATCATCTTGATCTTCCAAAATGGTCTGAAAACCTGCCCCTGCCAACTGGCTTGGGTTTCCTAATGAGGGCATCTGACTTTGCTTAGTAGATTAGGAGAAGATTCCACATCTACCCCATTTACATATCGGTCCTCTTTTTATCTAGTTTTTTGCTTTGTTGTTAATTTTTAATGCTTAATGCTGACAGTTTTTACTGTTTTAATGTTCCCATTTTTATATTGAATTTTTATAATGTTGTAAGCTCCCTAGAGTCACATGACAATAAGATGGGTGGCATATAAATGTAACCAATAAATAAAATAAAAATGTAATAATGAGGTGTCTTTCTAGACTGTATTTCTATGCTGAAAAAAAATTATCACTTTGAAATATTGTTTTATTGATTGTGTTTTCCACACAATCATCATATATAATATCACACAGATAGTTCTTAATATGAATAGGAGTTTTTATAAGTATACACATTCCTTTGTCTTTTATATTCTTTTATATTTTAAACTCAGAGGTAGGAACTATCTCTATTTTACAGCTGAGGTTCTTTGTTTCTTGTTTTCTACATTTCCTTCTTTCCCCTCTGTCTCTGTCTCTCTCTGTCTCTGTGTGTCTGTCTTTCTCTCTGTCTGTCTCTCTGTCTGTCTCTGCCTCTCTCTGTCTATGTTTGTGTATGTGTGTGTGTGTGTGTGTGTGTGTGTGTGTGTGTGTGTGTTACAGTCACTGGTGACCTATCCACATTCTTGGAGTTCAAATGAAGAAAATATTCAATTGATTTAACTTTGAATTAATCTGCTCCAAACAAATGATTTTCAGAAAACCAGCTCTTGGTGATGAGTTAGCCTTTGAGCAATATTGTAATAGAGGTCATAAACAAACATAAAATGTCACTGTAGAAACAGGCAGACTTTGCAGACATCCCAAGCCAGCTGTCATATGTTTGAAATTGCACAGGTTATGTAAAAGAGTGTAAGCATTAAGACTCTAGCTGTCACAAAATGGACCAATTAATTGCTGCAGTATCAGGCCCTTGTGAGCAGCAAATCCATCCAAGGCAACCAAAGGGCACCAGGCATGCTTTTTAGCATTTGTGATACATTGTACTTGATTGTTATTCACTATGTAAAACAGGATGATAGGCTTCTTCACAACATTAAAAGAATATAAATAGAAGCACATAATTCTTCTACATTGAAGTGGATGGAAATAGACAAAGGAAATAAACTGTGTTTTTGTTTAGTGTTGGGACAGATTTAAACCATGGAAATGAAATAATGATGTCATTAAACAAATCAGGAACAGAATGCTCTGCATTGATGAACTGTAATCTTAATTTGCTGGGTTGGTCATAACTTTTTAAAATTCACACCTTGGTCTAAGCTTTTGGATATATGAGCTAATTCTTTTCAATAAAGCTATTCTTAGATTTTTTTAAAAACTGGAAAATTAACACAGAAGCATTACATAATAAGACTTTTGGTTTTGTTATGATGAACCAACATAATTACTCGACCTGAAATAGCTGAACAACTATGCATTTAATTTCCAAATTGCCCTACTTGTAAATTTTTGGAGTTCTAGGTGATAAACACAATAAAGCTCTACCTAAAATACCAGAAATAGTAAAAGAAGTGGTGGTATTCAGCCGGTTCGCCCTGTATTGGGAGAACCGGTAGCAAGAATTTGGTGTGGGTCACTGAACTGGTAGTAAGTTCTGGCTGGCCACGGCCCCACCTGGTTGCCCTCCCGCCCAATGCTCGCTCACCCCACCTGCCTGCCTGACAGTCGCCTAAGGTATTTCTTTCTTTTTTTCCCTCCTGATAATCAGCTGATAGGATCAGCTGTGCTAGGATTCCCCTTGCTGAGGCCCAGGAAGGCAAAAAATGGAGGGAGGAGCTCAGCCCCCACCCTCAATTTTTTGCCTTCCAGAGACCCAAAGGAGCCTTGGGGAGCAAAAACACCCCCCAGAGGCTTCTCTGAGGCTAGGAAGCTCCCAAAACGGAGCATGGAGGGGTGCTGCATGCCCTCCCATACTCTGTTCCTTTTCTTCCTGAACCCCAGAGGAGCCTTAAGGGAGCAAAAATTCCCCCCCCCAAGGCTCCTCTATGGGTAAGAAGCTCCCCAAAATGGCTGCAAAAAAAAGCCAGGCCCACCCAGTCACATGGCCATGCCGACAAGCCACGCCCACAGAACTGGTAGTAAAAATTCTTGAATCCCACCACTGAGTAAAAGCTATGTTAAATGAATGGATATCAGTGATTGAACTGTTAGAAATGATTAGTAGGCAAAAGAATAATAAAACAAAAGGATCGGATGGCTGCTGGCAGAATTTGATAAACATTTACAAGATATTTTGGGCCCATTAATGTTGGAAGTTTACAATGAAGTACTGTTTGAAGTGAAAGTACCAAACTCGTGGATGGATGCAAACATTACTCTTATTCTGAAAGAGTCAGACTTAATGCAGATAAAAAACTGTAGACCCATATCTTTACTGAATGTTGACTATAAAATATTTGCCTCAATAATAGCAGAAGGGCTGAAAAGGTTTTTGAATGTATTTATACATTCAGATCGAAATGGCTTTCTACCTAAGAGACAGATTAAAAACAATATGAGAATGATCTTAAATGCATTGGAATATTATGAAGCACTTCATAATTTTTCTGAAAGTGCAGAAAGCATTTGACAATGTAAACTGACAATTTACATTGCTACAACTAAAATTTATGGATTATGGGAAGAGATTTATTAACATGATTAATAAAAGAGATTTATTAACATGATTAACATGCAATGGTGGGCCGCAAATTTTTTAACAACTGGTTCTCTGCCCTAATGACTGGCTGTGGGGGCAGGGCAGGGGCAGTCATGTGACTGGGTGGGCATGGCTAACTCCATGTCACTTGTGTGGGTGGCACCTGTATGGGAGAGGCAGGGTTGGGGGGGGAATCCAGGGTATCGGTGGAGGAAGGAGCGGGAAGAAAGAAAGATCAAACTTGTTTGTGCGGGGTTGCACACGTGAGAGAGAGGGAGAGGAAGAGAGAGAGAGAGAGAGAGAGAGAGAGAGAGAGCACACTGCCACAGCCCTGATACTCCAAGATTGGATCAGATTTCTCTCCCTCCCTCCCTCTTTCTCTCCCCCCACACATGCACACACACACAGCCTCCCTGCTTTAGGCAGGCTTAGAAAGTCCACTAGGCCCAGTATGTTGCAGACACCCCTCACTCGCCCCTTGGCCTGGCTCCATTTCTCCCTATCAGTCTGCTTGATTCAGGTGGCAGCACAGTTCACATTACCCTTTCCAAGCCCGCTGTCGGTGAGGCTGGGCACCAGTGAGGGCTGGCTTTTTGCCTAGCTTTGTCCGGCCAGGGGAAAACAGATGGGGGTCTGGGGAGGAAGCCTGGATCAAGCTAGACTGACTGGAAAGCTGGCTACGAGAGGAAGAGAAGACGGGTGAGCTGGACCCAGATGCTTCCCAGGTTCCTTCATCCCAGGAGCAGCAACCTTGCATTCCCCTTCTCTGCTAGCCCCCTTCTTCGCACAGGATTGCCCAGCAGCAGAGATGGAGAGGGAGAAGGGGGCAGCAGCAGCCGCTAGCATTCAGGGGAGAAACGGGAGCACGCAGAAAGGCCATCCTCTTCTCCCTCTCCATCAACACCGATTTGGTGTTCTTGTCGGAGCAGTGTCTATGTGACCTGGAATTGGTAGACCTCTCCTTGGTCCCCTTGTCATGGTCAGATCACAGTCTGGTGGCAATGAGTTTCTCAAAAACTGCATTCCCCCTGCAAGGAGGCAGGACCTATTAGATTGATCCTTCCCCATCGACTAATGGACCCAGATTGGTTCCAAAAGGAGCTGGGGGTTATAACTGCAGATCTGTTAGGCAGTCCAGCTGAGCTCTTAGTCATTCTTTGGAATAGGAAGGTGACTGAGGCTCTAGATAGGATTGCACCTTTGTGATCTCTCCTCACCCGTAGACCTCTCTATGCCCCGTGGTATACAGAAGAATTGAGAGGGATGAAATGCACAAGGAGACGTCTAGAGCGTCGTTGGCAGAAGACAAGAGATTAACTCGATCGAACACGGGTAAGAGCTGCTACTAAGGCCTACACCTTGTGGCGATTCGTGAGGCAAAGTGTAAATACTTCTCCAAACTAATTGTGTCTGCAGATTATAGCCCAGCGACCCTCTTTAAGGTGAGCCATCTCCTCTTAGGGAAGGACGAGATTGAGGTACACCTGAAGGGGTGCACTAAGGAATTTGTGGATTTTCTGGAAGACAAAATCGCTCAACTTCATTTCCAGTTGGATGCCAGAGTGGTTGCCGATCCGGTGGAAACTTCTGAGGCACGTTCTTGCCCTGTTATCTGGGAACGGTTTGACCCTGTTACTCCTGAGGAAGCAGACAGGATCCTAGGGAGTATGCGCGCAAGCACCTGTATTTTAGACCCATGTCCCTCCTGGCTTGTGAAAGCTTCCCAAGAGGTAACAGGCAGGTGTATTCTGGCAGTGATTAATGCTTCTGTACAGGAGGGGACGGTGCCCCAGCACTTTAAGGAGGCTCTGGTCTGCCCTCTTCTTAAGAAGCCATCGCTGGACTCCACCCGGTTGGATAATTTCTGACCTGTCTCCAATCTTTTTGGGAAAGGTTGTTGAGAAGGTGGTCGTGCAGCAGCTCCATAGGTTTCTGGATGAAACAGATTATCTCGACCCCTACCAGTCAGGATTCAGGCCTGGATTTCGGACAGAACCTCTCATTGGTTGCACTTTTGGATGATCTCTGATGGGAGCAGGATGGGGGTAGTGCATCCATCCTTGCTCTACTTTTGCTAACATTCTCCTGGGATGGCTTCAGGAGATGGGAATGGGAGGCTTTGTGCTGTCTTGGTTCACTTCCTTCCTCTGCGGCTGCTGTCAATCAGTGTTGATAGGAGGGGAGAGATCCAACCCTCTCCCACTGCTTTACGGGGTTCTGCGGGGCTCAGTACTCTCTCCGCTCCTGTTCAACATTTATATGAAACCGCTGGGTGAGATCATCCATCACCATGGACTGAGGTATCACCAATATGCTAATAATACTCAGATGTATGTCTCGGCCCATGGTGTGTTAAGTGTTGCTGTGTCCTCCCTTTTGCAATGCCTGGAGACTATTAGGGGCTGGATGGGGAGCAACGGGTTGAAACTAAACCTGTGCAAGACTGAGTGGCTCTGGGTCTGGGGTTCAGGGAGAATTGCCATCTTTAATCTTGGATGGAGTGGCACTACCCCAAACAGACCCTGTGCATGATCTAGGGGTTCTCCTGGACTCATGACTCCTATTCGAAGAGCAGGTAACGGTTCTGGCCAGAAGAGCCTTTGCGCAACTGCAGGTTGTGCACCAGTTATGCCCTTTCCTGGATCAGCGGTCCCTATTCACAATCACTCATGCCTTGGTCACTTCCCATCTTGATTATTGCAACACAGTCTACATGGAGCTGCTCTTGAAGAGTATCCGGAAGCTTCAGTTGGTGCAAAATGCAGCGGCCCACATGGTTTTATGCAGACCCTGGTGTGCACATGTATCACCTCTCCTGCAGGAGCTGCATTGGCTGCCAATTTGCTTCCGGGTGCAATTCCAGGTGCTGGTTGTCACCTTTAAAGCCCTTCATGGTTTGGTTCCGGGTTATCTCTTGGGTCCGAGGAAACATCTCTTGCCAGTGACATATACTCGACCCATTAGAGCAAGGACGCAGTGGAATTCTGCAGGTCCCACCCCTGAGGGAGATACACCTGGTGGGACCTAGAAGGGCCTTCTCTGTGGTGGCTCCATCTCTCTGGAACATCATTCCCCCAGAGATTAGAATGGCCCCCTCATTAATCTATTCCGAAAGGCACTAAAGACCTGGTTTTGCCAGCAGGCCTGGGGAACCCAGAGAGGGATGGAACCCATCAAATGGCTAGTGTGATCCGCTGTCACACATCAGGGAGGGGGGGTGAGAGTTGGTTTTTGTTTTGTTTTGTTTTGTTTTCCCAAATTTTGTTCTATTGTACTTTACTAATTTATATGATTCTTTTTCTTTTTCCTTTTTTGTTTTAAATATGATTTTAGATTGTGTAAGCCACCTTGAGTTGCCATGGGCAAATAGACGGCAAAATAAATAAATAAATAACTCTCTGGAGTTTTCTTTCCCTCTTTTGCTGGTACTTTGCTTGTGTGCAGTGACCATTCAAAGTTACACAATGGCACTGAAAAAAGTGACTTATGACCATTTTTCACACTTACAACTGTTGCAGCATCCTCACGGTCATGAGAGGCTAGGCGAGGAGATGCGTGCCTCGATGTGAGTGATATTGTGTTGGCCATACCCAGCCAATAACATGATCACCAAGCCACGTCCACCCAGTCACATGACCACCAAGCCATGCCTAACAACTAAGCCACGCCCACAGAACTGGTTGTTAAAAAATTTGAATCCCACCCCTGAGCATATCCATATATTTTCTTCATAATACAAGGATGGGAGGAAAATACATTAACATGTTGTAAGAAATAGCTCTTGGTACAACCTTATCTATGTTTAGAGCCTGTATTTCTTATACAGGCATTACAATACATTACAGGCATTGTAATCTTTGCTGTGGTTTGCTTTCCCAGCTTGTTTCAATTTTGTGTCTGAACATTTTGTTACCAGACTGGGTAACATCAGCAGCAAGATTGTCTTGTCCTATTTCTCTTTAGCTTATAAATGTCTTGTGTGCCAGTGTGGTCAATTGGTCGTGTGATTGGTTGTTCATTTGGAGCTAAATTTAAATTCTGAGCAGCTTATTGGTTCTCTTATTGGTTGTTTGTTTGAATACTCTAGTTTCTTACATATTCATATACCAGATCTGCATCAATATGCTTGCTAATTGCTCCTTTGGTAGAACACCAAGCTTCCATAAATTCATGTGTGTGACAGGTGTTGGAATGGCCAATGATTTTTGTTCCTTCCCAATCGAACTAGTGTTCTTTATTATCAATGTAGTTTGAGATCAGAGATTTTTGATTGTGTCGTTTTTCTGCTAGTTGATGTTTATGAATCCTTCTTCTCAATAGCCTTCCTGTTTGTCCCACATACAACTGGTTACAATTGTTGCAATTGATTTTGTATACTATGTTGCTGTTGTCTTCCTTCTATGTTTTGTCTTTGATTTGAGATAGCTCTTTTCTAAGTGTACATGTGGGTTTTTGAGCTATCATTATTCCTAGGGGTTACACTATTCTGGCAGCCATTTCAGATGTTCCTTTGATGTATGGCAGAACTTATTTTTGTGTTATGGTTGGCTGTGTATTTTGTTGGAGTTTGGATGACAAGCATCATATTATGACATTTATTGGATAGCCGTTGTGGAAAAAAACATTGAAAAGGTATTTCTCTTCTGCTTTACTTAATGAATCAATGCTGCAATGTGTTTTGGCTTTTGAAAAGGGTCTAGATGCAGCTCCTCTTGTGTGCAGTGAAGTGTTACTTGTGAAATTTAGAATTCGGTCTGTGTTTGTGTGGATTTTCGATATATGCAGGTCGTTAATTCACTGTTTTATTGTCTCCTTATGTCAATATCTTGGAAAAGGAGTTGTTCTTTTTCTTGCGTAAAACTGATCCCAGTGGATATGTTGTTGAGTAGATGATGTGCCTCTTCTAGTCTGGTACATTTGATGATGGCAAAAGTGTCATGCATTACTGCTTCTGCTATTAGGCTGGATATAACAATAGCAATAGTACTTAGACTTATATACAACTTTACAGTTCTTTACAGTCCTCTCTAACCTGCTTACAGAGTCAGGTTATTGCCCCCAACACTCTGGATCCTCATTTTACCCACCTCAGAAGGATGGAAGGATGAGTTAACCTTGAGCCTGGTGAGATTTGAACTGCCAAATTTCTGGTAGATATAGGTGATCCCATAGGAATGCCTTTGTTGATAGATTTTTGCCATTGAATTTGAAGTGTTGTATGAGGCATAACTCCAGAAGTTTTATGGTAGAGCTGGTGGACATGAAGTGTTCTTTAGGTGTCTTTTCATTTCAGCTTTGATTTTCTTTGAGTAGATCATAGATGGTTTGTTTGGCCAGGTCAATGTTGATATATGTGAATAATGCAATGACATCAGATGGGACCATTATTTCTTCTTTGTTTATTTTGATGTTTTTAATTAATTGAAGGAATTGTTCAGGTGACTTTATAGAATAAGCTGACTTGTTAACAAGATGGTGAAGTCTTTTTCTTAAAGTTTTTGCTAGTTGGTAGGTTAGTGCTCTGGGTAGCACCACTATGGGGCAGAGAGGAATTTCATTTGTGTGTATTTTGGGAAGTCCATAGAATCTGGGTATAATGGAATCTTCTGCTAGTAAAAAAGTATTTTTGTTGAAGTTAGTTGTTTTTCTTTTTCTATTTTTATCAAGTCATTTTTAATTCCATTCTCTAATTGGTTTGTTGAGTCTTGTTGATTACCTGGTAGATGTTAGTGTCATTAAGTAAATTCTCAGCTTTCTTGATGTAATCAGTTTTGTCCATTACCACAGTTAGTCTGCCTTTGTCTGTCGGTAGGACGATGATGTCCCTATCTTTTCTCAGTTTCTTTAATGTCTTCTTCTCCTCTTGGTTAAATATTCTGTCCTGTCTATTTTATTGGATGTTAAGAATGATTTTCTATCTGATGTCCTCTTGTGTTCCCTGGTTAAGTTTGTTAGTTCTCATTATGTATTCTAAGTTGGCAAGGAAATAACAAAGTTCATATTTTTGGAGTTGAAATTAAGGCCTTTTATGAGGATGGCTTTTTCATCTTCAGATAATGGTCTACTGGACAAGTTTTTGATCCATGAATTTGAATTGTCACTTTGCTGTGTAGGAGTGAACTTGGCTAGTTTCTTTCCTAGGGCATTATGTTTTCTGGTCTGGAGTTTGTCAGATGTCATGTTGTGTTTTCCATTGTGTTTGTAAGATCTTGCCTGATTGCACTGAAGCATTCAGGTTTTTTTTTCATTGATGATGCATTGGTATTTCTCTAGACGATTGTGTGTATCCTTCAGTAATCATGAACTGAAACATTTTATACCCATTTTTGTAGGCTAGTTTCCATGCTTGTGGGTGGTTAATTGAAGGTCTGTAGCATATGCTTTTTGGCAGTGTTTTCTTTTGGAGGCATTCATGGAGGAAGTGTAGTTGTTCATGGGTCGACGATTGTCTGATTGCAAAGGTCTCCCTATGACAGGCATGTTTAAATGATTTACACCCATATAACTTTGAAATAATAGAAAATACTTACAGATCAGGTTTTAGATTTTTGCAGGGGTTTGCTCTTGAAGCTTGTTTCAATTTAGTTCCTGAACATTTTGTTACCAGTCTAGGTAACATCAGCAGCAGGATTGTCTTGTCCTATTCCTCTTTAGCATATAAATGTGTTGTGTGCCAGTGTGATCAGTTGGTCATGTGATTGGTTGTTCATTTGGAGCTATATTTAAATTCTGAGCAGCTGATTGGTTCTCTTATTGATTGACCATTCGAATAGTCTGGTTTCTTATATATTTATAAGCTGGATCTAGATCACTATGCTTGCTAATTGCTCCTTTGGTAGCATACTAGGCTTCAATAAATTACAGTAATGTCCTTGATCCCATCCATCCATCCATTGTTATTCCTTTATTCTACTTCTCTCAATTTTGCCAAGCATAATGCTTTTTCTAGTCCATCATCCACTCTCATCACATGCCCAAATTACATGAGTTTCTGCTTGTTGATCATTGCATCAAGGGGATAGTCAGCCTTTATTTGGTTCAGAACTGATTGATTGATTGGTTTGCCTTGTGGTTCATGATGCTCTTAATAACCATCCCACATTTAGAATTTAAAGGCATCTATCTTCTTCATTTTCTTCTTGCTCAGTCTGCTTTCACAAACAAGGCATTGCCATTGAAAAGACCTGTGCTATTCTGGTCTTTGTTGTTTTACAACAACTGCTGTCACTTGGTGTCATTCTTCATGATCTTCTCTATGTTTGTCATTGTCTTTCTCCCTAGAATTAAATCATCCCTTTATTTTTTTCAACACACCGTCCAACTTTCTCAATACTTGAGATCAAGTAACTAAAACTATCTACATTACATTGCTTTTACAGCACTGACCTTTGACTTAATTCTTGAGGTCTGTGTCTTTTCCCTGCCTTTTAGCCCTTTAGAGACTGTACACAGTCCAGTCCAGAGATTTATTCAATCTATTGATCTACCCTCTAAAGCAGGGGTCTCCAACCTTGGCCACTTTAAGTCTGGCAGACTTCAACTCCCAGAATTCCCCAGCCAGCTGGCTGGGGAATTCTGGGAATTGAAG
Organism: Pseudonaja textilis; assembly: GCF_049901715.1. Taxonomy (NCBI): domain Eukaryota; kingdom Metazoa; phylum Chordata; class Lepidosauria; order Squamata; family Elapidae; genus Pseudonaja; species Pseudonaja textilis. The sequence goes on from NC_141996.1 coordinate 38,028,353, forward strand.
TCCGCCAGCTTAAAGTGGCCAAGGTTGGAGACCCCTGCTCTAAAAGTCCCCTGAAGCCTCTAAGGATAGAACCCCCTTGTACTACATATAGTGTGATATTCATGATGTGCTCTCTGCCAGCAAGATGCATGAGGATCAGTGTTTGCTCGAATCACAAATCAAAGAGACTGAAAGAAGTCTGTATTGATTTTAGAGTGGTCAATAGGGATGACTTCCATTAGCACTAAAAAGCTGACCTTTTATATTTTTTTGACCTTTAACTAATCTAAAGGAAGGGGGAATCCTTAGTCCATAGGCTTACGATACTCTGCTCTATGGAGAAAAATGAAGTAAATCTGCATTTTAGCCAGAGGTCAAGGAGATGTCCACAGGAACAGGGATCTATGTGGCCCAGGGGTAGAGAGGAAGGGAGTCAAACTAGGGAATATGTATTAGAAAGTTACAGTACAAACACATGCTTAACTACTTTCTTTCACTGTCAGGACAGGAGAACAAAAGGCTAGGGTTTGAACTGTAATGTCACAATCCATGTATTGTCACTTTATCAGCATTGAGGTTTCTGCAAGATCGTATCATGTTTGTTAAAGAAAAGCTGGCAAACAAACGCAATCTTTGTTAATACTAAGCACACACTTATTAATAGATAACTAGATAATACCTTGTCATTAATAGATAACCTTTAGTATCTTCCCACAGGATTTTTCCCATAAAAACTATTAGCTGAGCTTCTTGGAACTTGGAACAAAGTAATGCTGTTTTATAGACAAAGGAAAGCATTTTTGCTTAAATATTAGTGTAAAACTAAAGCAAAGGTTGCATATAATTTAAGGATTTCTATGATTAAGTTTATGAAATCTGTTTTTTTTTTTTACTATTTTCCCGCTGCTTTAATAGAAAACTTTCTTGTTCTGAGGGCTATCAGATGTCTATTATTCTTAAACTATTGCTGTCCAATCATGGTATCAAAAGGCATTAAAGATATTAACATTATTGACCTAAAAACATTGCACATTTGAATTTTATTCAGTGGTATACGCCCCTTTGGCCTATTCTAACCCTGTTTACTCTTTGACCCATCCTAACCATAACATAAGCCCTTAAACTAATATGCAAAAAATAAGGCATAATATAGCAAGCTCATTGTACATGGATTCTCATTGTCCTTCTCATATTTAGGGTAATTTTCCAAAACAAAAACTTCTCTTACATGTTAATGCACTGCACATTATGAGTAACTTGAATTTGTTACAAGAGAGTAGATTTTAATGACCACTGAGACAAATTTCTTTTAATGAGTAAGATAATTTGACAATAGAATTATAGAGGGAGAGAAGGGATGCTTTATATCATTGGAGATCATTGAGTAAACTAGATGACTATCATCTGAGAATACTTGAGCTACAAATTTCCTGAATCAAACAGCAAAAACATATTGACTGTTCAATCAGACGTATGAAATACTAGTGCTGCACAGATGGTGTGTGTGTGTGTGTGTGTGTGTGTGTGTGTGTGTGTGTGTGTGTGAATGTATATATGTACATATAAGGGCAAAAAAGAAAAAAAAACATCCCATAGTCAAATAGGACAGAAAGAATCATAGAATCATAGAAACACAGGATTGGCCAAATGCCGGAGATTTCATACCACCTCAGAGAAATGGTTGTCCAATCTTTTTCCTGAAAATCTCCAGTGACAGAGTACCCATAACTTCCAGGAGGCAAGCTGTTCTACTGCTTAATAGTTCTCACTGTCAGGAAATTCTTCATTATTTTCAGACTGGATCTGTTCTATATTAGCATATTCCAAATACTCCTATCTGATTGGTCCACTAATCCTGCAAAATAATTGGGTAACTAAACTGCTGTGATTGGCTCGTTATGAATCAACCGCGATTGGCCAGACCGATCGTGGGAGATTCAAAGAGGTATCATTGGCTGGCGAGCCACGAGCAATCCCTATATGAAGGGCTGCCGTGGCTCCAAGATCTTGTACAGATCTATATACTAAATAAAGAGCTGAAATGTCACACTGGTCTCGAGTCTCCTTTCCCGCGATCTAACAGGATCATCCTCTGACAACGTCTTGTTGCTTCTTATCATACCCTCAGGTGTTATGGGAAATAAATTGATGTCCTCTTCCCTGTGGCAATCTTCAAATAGTGGAAGACTCCCCTTAGCCTTCTCTTGCTTAAACTAAACTGAGCTAGTTACAATACTGGCTCTTCAGAGATTTTCATTTCAGTTCCCTTGTCATCTTTGTTGCTCTTTTTTGCACTCTTCTTAGGGTCTCAGCATATTTTTTTGTAATATTGTGGTGACCAGAATTGGATGTAGTAATCCAAATAAGGTCTTACTAGTACCAAATAGAGCAGTACTATTTCCTTTGATATATCCCTTTGTTGATTTCAGCCCAGGACCGTGTTAACTTTTTTTGACAGCTGTAACACATTGCAGAGGTGGTATTTGCAAGTTTCCCGAACTACTCAAAATTTCCACTACTGGTTCTCCAGAACTGGTCAGAACCTGCTGAATACCACCTTTCGTGCAGCCTACTACTGGGCCATGGCCTATTTGGAATTTGGCCACATGAGTGGCTGGACAGAGCGTGTGTGCATGCACAGCTCAACTTGCATGAGATTCGGGCTGATGGGCCCTTGCATGCATATATGATGGCCCACTATTTGTGCAAGTTGAGCTATATGCAGGTGCAGTGGCCTGCTACTCGCACAAGGGCTCATGCGGCCCAGTTCCCCTCTTTCCCCCAACCAGGCCAAAAAGGTTGGAGGCTGCTGATCTAGGTCACTTATGAAGAGACCAAACCAGAGTAAATTCATTAAAAAGCTCTGTAAATTTCCTATACAGCAGCAGCCCCCAACCTTTCTGGCTCCACGGACTAGTGGCAGTGGGGAAGGGGTGTTTTCATGTGTGCAACTTCGATTCCACACATGGACGAATGAAGCTTCACATGCTTTGCCCACAAATTGTACAGACTGATTCCCAATAAGCTGCAGTCCAGGGTTGGGACCCATGCTATAAAGCAGGGGTTCCCAACCTGGGGTGCTCGCACCCCCTGGGGGTGCGAGACGATATTCCAGGAGGTGCGAGAAAAGTCCAAGTAAATAATAGGATATTGGCTATATGTTGGCATTTTTATTTATTATGCAATGAATTAACTTCGTTTTCATTTTAGAGTTAAGTATTGTTATTTAGTGGCCGTCACATACATACCTGAAAAGATTCAATCCTACCATATATTTAACATGTTCAGTAGTTCCTAAAGTCTAAATTTCAGGGGGTGCGAGGTTCGAGTGAAATTTCTTTAGGGGTGTGGGGTGAAAAAAAGGTTGGGAACCACTGCTATAAAGCAATAGGCTGCATCAAATGTATTATTTTGAAAGCAAATGTCACAATTAGGGAATATTCTATGCAGCCCTACTTTTAACACTTCAGTCACAGCACATTTACATAGAACATTGATCCATTTAAATAAGGCTGGCAAGTGGATCCTTTCCTTCCTATAAGAGGCATCATCACAAAACATGCCAGTATTGTAATTATAGAGGAGCAAATCGCGAACAGCTGCACACCAAATAATGGATAGAAAAAAACTCTTCTACAGGAGGGTTATCTTCGTGGTTGGCTCTAAGTAAGATGGCATAGCGCTCTGTCTTTGGCAGACCTGTTTGAAAAGCGAAGAATTCTAAGATGAGAGAAGATGATAGAATTTGTAGCACCTTAGGGTTGCTTAAGGAAGTATGGACTTCCTAGAAATTTGAATAACTGCAAAACATTTTGATGATGGAAGCCACAGCAATCTATTCCTGTTGCAATCTGCCTCAACCATCTTTGCCTTCCTTTCAGAGGCTGTTGTTTAATAGTAAGACTGAAGTGGGGAGAGAATTTGTCAGCTATCAAGAATCTCATGGGGCTCATATACTTGTTTTTCTTCTCTATAATATTACATAATGGGAGGCAGAAAATGTTTGTACAGTAGCTGTATTGGTCCTTCGGGCAAGCGGGGAGGGAAGGAGGTGGATAATTTCAGTCTGTTTATTAGACCAATAAATCATTTATAATACTCCAGCTTTCAGGCTAGTCCCTATTGCTCATGCAGGCCATGATATGTTACATGGTGATGGAATGTAACAAAACTTATTGAAAATGTGTTTAATTCACTTGTAACTACATTTTTTCCAAAGGTCAACAAGGAAGAGTCTGATGAGTCCATATTTGTCATTTGGTGCATTCAAATCAAGTTATCTGAGACTGATGATTATCACAATGTTCATAATTAACCAATTCAATACTGTGTACAGTTTTGCCCATATGCAAAGCCATAGAAAAGCCAATTCTTTCAGACATTTTCTAAAGCTATGAATGCTAAACAAGATTATGTACACACAGGAACAATATTCAGCAGACCAGATATATGAAGCCAGCTATACTCTAGAGATGGTTTGATGATTATTTAATATTTTATTCTCAGCGGAATGCTTCTTGACTGGAGAGGGGGGAAAAGCTACATGGACAGATTCTCTCAACAAGTAGACTGTTCTTCTATTTATTTTTAGATAAATCTCTGGGCAGATCCAGACACTTTTCTGAAGAGCTTTGGATCTAATTCATTTAAAGATTTTTTAATAAGTGATCTATTAATCTATTTATTATAAATTAACAAAACAAACTACAACAACATCTTGCAGCTGCTGTTGAAATGTGTTTTTGTTAATTTATAATAAATAGCTTATTTATTATAAATCTAGTTTTCATGAATTTTTCTTGATGCTTCTTACTTTTTTGATAAAAGAAAATATTTACCTTTGGATACACTAATATATCATTAATACTATATATTAAATATATGCTTTACTGCATTTATGATGATTGCAACCATTAGGATGAAAATGGTTTTAGAATATATCTATGAAGTTTTAGAGTATATATATGAAGATTATTGTGGGTTTCCCCAAAAGATACTTGAATATAATATTAAACATGTATTGGACTTTTTGGAATACCTGGAACAGCATAATGAAAAAGAAGGTTTATTGATCTTTTTAGATCTAGGCATTTGAAATTTTGATCTAGCTTTCCTGTTTAATATTCTAGGAGATCTGGACTGAGGTTTGGATGGCATAGTTTTCTATGGTATGATAAAGTTAAGATTAATGTAGATTTTAAAAATCATTACATTATAAGTGCTATGTTGGGAATATGGAATAAACACATATTATGCCTAAATATACCTTTATGATCTCAGCACAAGAATCGTTTTATAGGAAAGAAACAGCAGGTTAAAGAGAAACAGTTAACTTATAGAGAGTTGTAAGTACAGGAGTATAGAGAATATAACTTGAAATCCAGACAACATATGGCTGCAGAGAGGTTTAGTGTTCAATTGTTTCCTTATGCCCAACTAAGAGAAAGAGTCAAAGCAGATAATGTGATTTTTGGAATTAATAAAACTTAGAAATTGAACTTGACTTGATGTACAAATGATTAAGGTGTAATTGCCAAAATATAAAAACTCTTCCTGAAATTTGAAATGGAAGATGACATACAGGTAGCCCTTAACAACTGGTCACTTAGCAATTATTCAAAGTTACAGTGGACCTCCCGCAAAGCTACTTACGTTGTCTCCAGAGTTCTGACAGATAAACACACCCCCACGAGTTCATGATAACTGCCTTGTCTTTATAGCCAGTTGCAGCTTTCCATGGTCACATGGTGATTTTAATTTATTATTATTATTTTTTGCTTGATTTCTGGCCTTCTCAGCTTATTTCTTGCAAAAAAATGCCCACAGGAATAAATTGATTAGCTTAATGACCAAGACATTGACTTGAAAACTGCCACATTCACTTAGCCACCAGGTTGTTCACTTAATAATTAGCACAAAATGCCATAAAATCAGATCATGTAGATGCCTCAACTTACAACCATCATGACTTATGATGATATTCCAAGGTCTATTTCAGTTGTAAGACTACCCATATGCTAAACAGGCTAACAATTTTGGAAATAACTTATTGCTGTAACAGTGAAAAAGTGTTGAAAAGACTGAAATTCACATTATGTTTTAACCTTATATTCCTGTAAGCCACCTTGAATCATCATGTGCGAATAGGCAGCAATATGAGCCATGGTGGCATAGTGGTTAGCATGCAGTACTGCAGGCTACTTCTGCTGACTGCCTAACTTGGCAGTTCGAATCTCATCAGGTTCAAGGTTGACTCAGCCTTCCATCCTTCTGAGGTAGGTAAAATGAGGACCCAAATTGTTGGGGGGCAATATGCTGATTCTGTAAAACTGCTTAGACAGGGCTGTAAAGCACTGTAAAACAGTACATAAATCTGAGTGCTTTTGCTAATATAAATTTCCTAAAATAAATAAATAAATAAGCTAAAAGTGGTTGGTATATTTGCTATTGGTATATAACTCCTCCCAAAATTATCTAGAGAATATAAAAATAAATTTATGTTGGAAATGTGGAATCATGAAGGATCATGATCATGTTTGATGGATACGTTAAAAAAAGAAGAAAAATTTGGGCTTAAATAATGATACAAAGAGTTTTAAAGCTAAAGTTCAAATGAAATAGCACTTTTTTGTTGGGATTAATGGACAGGCTACTAGAAAAAAGCCACTGAAATTTATTTATAATCATTGCTGTGAAACAACTATATGTTAAAAAAATGAAAAGATTGTGAAATGCACACAGCAAAGGAATGATTGGTGAAGAAAATGGGTTGTATGCTTAATTTGGATAACATTAATCCATCTTTTGATTTCATGCAATCTAACTCATCAAATATTATTTAGTTATTTCCGTAAGAAAAATCTTTACCATTTGGTCAGTTTATTAGCCATCTATAACTTCATTTTAAAAATGATCTCTGCATAGTTTGCATTTTTAAAATGCAACTTTGAGATATAATGAATTAAAATGCTTGGGTTTGGCATTTTAGTTCTTCATTTCTGCTTGCAGCATAATTGGAGTTGTTAATTTGGGGTCATACACGAAAGACTTGCCAGAAACAGAAGATATGAAACACCTTAAACCAAGCTCAATTAATTCTTCCATGGTGAAGCCCAGAGTTTTTCTCCTTTTTTTTCTTAACAAAGCACTATAACATTACTAAATGGGATATGATTGGAATCACCTCTTCTTTTTCAATATTTGGAGCTTTTTATTTTGGTGGATTTTTAAAATGTAAAATCAGCAACTGCAGACTTAAATATTTCTCATTTACTATTATTTTGAAAAGTGAAACTCGGATTGCATTGCATTTTTATTTTATTGATGTATTAAATTTATTTTTGCTATGTCATATTTAAATGACTCTTAATTTACTGTTGAAATTTAGATGTCATGGTCCTGAAAGATTCTGTGAGACAAAAAGAATATAGCCATATGCAGCCTGGGCTATGAATTGGCCGCTTGTGCCTTATATGAATAAACTTTTTCCTTAAGTTTCTTTCCCTTCATTGTTCACTTCCATTTCTGATCCATCACTTCCCAGATTATTGTCCTCATCTTTGTCACAATATATATATATATATATAAATAAATGGAAAACATACTTTGTTAGCTGATAATATAAACTTCTATTTTTTATGAAGTAGTTATTGTTCATGACTTACAGGTGGGACACCTATGCAGTCTTCTCACAAAATAGAGGCTTCCATAATTATTATATAGCATTAGGGATATAATGTAGATGTAGATGTAAAAGGAGAGAGAGAAAGAGAGAAGTTGCATCTGAAATTGTGTGGCTGAATTAGACGAATAGCTTTTCCATTACAATTGCTCTACTGCTTTATATTTTGTTTGAATGGGCATGTTTGAAAGGCGATTGTCTTGTCCCTCCTCCCTTCAACTGGGTCAAAACAGATGTACAGCCATAAGGGTACAAAGTAGATCCAAGACAATTCCTGGCTTCCTGCACTTTTTCCAATTTAATGACTGTAATAAGCTAGCTTGGATACACTGGTCCTGGAGCATGAATGCCCACTTACAGCTCCCATTAGTTGTTGGCAGTTCTATTGGCTTGGCCTGCTGCTAGCAATGTTAGAACACTATACTGTAACCACATGCTAGGTTATGGTGTGGAAATGCCAGCTCCTTGAGCCAAGGCCATTTTGCAGCTTTAGAACAAGGGACATTCTACATTTGAAGACATAAATGGATTTAGGTCAAATGGTTTGTGCATCTGGATTGAGATCAGATAGTTGATGTTATAGAACTAAGGGACTCACTGTTTCAATACTTTCTTTTCAGCTCTGAGGTTTGTTTCTCTGATTTTTAGATTAAGCAGAACATTGGACCCAGAAATGGAATTGAGAAGCAATAAGGAAGAAAGCATCCAATAGCCATCGAACATTCCACCAAAACATTCAAGAACTGCACTGGGAAAAAGGTATATTGCTGCCATGGCAACAAGCTGCCCAAGGCAGGAAGAGAAGATGCTGCCTAGCAAAAAAAATAAAAAATAAAAAAAATAAAGACATGTTGAAAGGATAGGTTTCCTAGCAACTGGGCACATCAGGCAGTGGAATAAGTAAATACTAGAAAAATAATGCAGAATGTAAAACCTGACCTACTCAAAAGTGAGAGAAAGAACAATTTGATATGGCTGAAAGATATGAAAGAGATGGTATATGTTCATACATTTTAACTGAATATACTTCATACATATAGTATTGGTGATTTAACTTTTAACTTAACCTAACCTAATTTTTCCGAGCATACACTTTGACTATTTTAACCATAGGTTCCTACAAAGAACTTGAAAAACTCTCATTCTGTTTTTCTGTTGTTTTTCTTTTCATAGGATAAGAAAAATACATCTTTGAAATTTAGCTCATTATTTCACAAGAGTTTAAAAGAAAAAGTGATGTAACCATTTGTATTTTGCAATTTAATGAGGATCTGGCAAAGAATTATCTTTGTAACTGGTAGTGAACCCAGACCACTCTGCTTTTTTCAACTCTGATTTGAGTAACACAAAATAAAATGATAGGTTTGGAACAGATGATCAAAACGTTGCCCCTTAAAATAATCTATGGAAAGCAATATCTAAGGAGTTTTGATATCTAAGGAATTTTGATATCTAAGGAGACGGAATACTTATATATCAGGCAATAAAACTATTCTGCCTAGATTTTTGGAACCATTCAGTAGCCAATCATAGCTATCTAGGTCATAGCAAAGATGCCTAACAACAGTTTCTACATGCTTCTGACTCAAGAAATAAGTATCAAGATTTCTAAGCAGCAATTGATAATCTCATCCTCTGTGAATTAATCTAGTTCCTTTCAAGGTCATCAAAAGTAGTGGTCAAATTAACCTGAATAGAGGACTAATTGTGGTTCAAACTGTATGTTTACATAAACACATAGCATGCAGCTGCCTCTCTTTCTTTCCCTTTCACTGTCCAAAGTTTAGAGCTCCAGTTTAGACTGTCTTATGCCAGGGAAGGAAGATTCTCAATAGCTGTCTCAGTGGTGGCTTAAAAAGGAGGTTTTCACTAGTAGCAAACTGAATTTTAAAGTCCTTTTTAAAAAATATAGATGGATAAGCAAATATCGGGAGGGAATCAGATGAGAATATTTCAATTCATCGATCATGTACTTTTGAGTAAATAAAGTCTTATAACACCAGGTTATGTACCCTCATTAATAAAGCATGGGTGTTTGGCCTTTGATTTATCAGTGACTTTTTCCTCATGATACCACTTTCTGCATGAATAATAATAGAAGATGAATATTTCTTTCATGTTCCATGATTTTCCCAGGGTATCTGACAGGTGACAACATAGCAATAGCACTTAGACTTATATACCGCTTTATAGTGCTTTACAACCCTCTCTAAGCAGTTTACAGAATCAGCATATTGCCCCCAACAATTTGAGTCCTCATTTTACCTACCTCGGAAGGATGGAAGGCTGAGTCAACTTTGAGCCTGGTGGGATTTGAACTGCCAAATTGCAGGCAGCTAGCACTTAGCAGAAGTAGCTTGCAGTACTGCACTCTAACCACTGTGCCACCAAGGTTGTATGTTGAACTTTGTGGACTTTTTATTTAATCCAGCAGGGGTCTTCTAAAAAAATTATCTGCTGTTGAATATTTTTAATTCTTGTACATTTCTCATTCATTTTGGGGGATAATGTGATCCTTTATGGAATAGAAACATGGAGAGGGAGAATATACGCAACATTAAAATGGAACTCAGTTCAAAAGAGTTTACTTTAGCATAAGCAGCAATACAAATTTCACCCTCCCTTTTCCCTCTCTAACGCTAGAAACTTGTTTCCATTTTAAAAGGTTCTTTGGGCAAGTTTAGTGCTTATTTGAAGGTAAAATGAATAAGCCTTGTCTCATTGTGTGGGTAGCATCTTTTCAACAGCAGCTCTTGACTTGCAGGAAGCTCTATAAAAAGTTGACACGAAATATTGGTTCCATAAAAAGATTTGATCTCTTAAAATCTTCAATGAATATATGACATGGGTGAATGCATATAAAATTGGGTCATTTTATGTAAGTATGAGAATTCATGGTAATAAGGAAATAATTGCAATTGATCCAAGTTTGCAATGGAATGGAATAGACAACAAAACTTGAGATGTTCATGTAGTGACCTTTGAAGTTACAACAGCACTGAAAAATGTAACTTATGACCATTTTTCACACTTACGACCTTTGCAGCATAACCATGGTTATGTCATCAAAATTCAGATGCTTGACAACTGACTCATATTTATGACAGTTGCAGTGTCCTGAGATCCTGTCATCACCTTCTGCAACCTTTTGACCAGCAAAGTCAATGGGGAAGCCAGATTCACTTAACAACTGAGGCATAAAATGAGGCAAAACTACTTAACCACTGTCTTGGTTAGCAACAAAAATGTTGGGCTAAACTGTGGTTGTAAGTCAAGGACTAGCTGCACTCCTTTTTCTTCACTAGAAAAAATGGGTATGGATATATCCCATCTCTGAATGTGAAAGAGCTACAAGTAGTCCTCAACTTACAATTGGTTGTTTAACAACCATTCAGAGTTATGACAGACTTCTGCAGGGCTACTTACAACCTGTGTTTGAAGTTAGGTTTGTAAACCACCTTCAACCGGTTATGTGATTGCATTTTGGGCATTTGGCAGTTATTCTACCTTTACAGCTGTCTGCAGCATCCACAGCCATGTGCCCACTATCTGTGACATTTTTTTGCCAGTTTTCGATGTTTACTTTCAGTTTCCATTAAAAAAATGCCCATTGAGGAAAACGATAATGACATTCTCTTAACAAATATCTCAAAAGATGTTGAGAAATCCATATATACGTGTATATGTGTTTGTATATTTGTGTATGTATATATTTATGCATATGCTATGATGTTATATAAATGGGATGACATAGCAGATAATTTGAGGCAGAAACAATACACAAATTTCATTATTCTACTTCACGTAGTTCAGTTTATCAGATTGGTTACAGGCACTGTTATAATATTCAGAATTAGTGGTTTGTCAAAGATGTGTTCATTTATCTTCATGGCCAAATAATAAATACTTTGATTCTAATATTGTACTGAGGAGTTTTATTTCCCACTGCTGAGTTATGGTGCTACACACCCATTCTCCTGTTGACAAATGGTTTTAAATGTATAAAATTTGCTTTCTTTATTGCCCAACTTGTCTTGTTTCCATTCTTAGTAATTGTCACTGTTAAGTTTGAGCAATGAGAGGCTGAACCAGAGCATGAGTGCAACAGTACTTTATTTTACAAATAAAGGGCTGACCGTGCTTGCCAAGCCTGGAACTGGCTTGCAGCAATCAGCAGCCAGTTGGACCCCGCAGCCTGCTTTTATAGCTGGCTGCTGGGGAGAACCGACCAATGGGAATGGAGGAATAACGCCCACACAAAGTGAGTGGACCTGAGTGAGAACTCCTTGAGTCCTCAGGACATAACACCCCTTCCCCCCAGATGCGAACACGCATAGTCCTTGAGGTAGATGGGGGGTTTGTGTTGGCGCCCGGAGCGGCGCAACTCGGGAACATTGTCTGACTGTTCGGTATCAGTCTGTGACGGTTGAGCTGGCATAGTGTCGCCAACACTCTCTCTGGACTGGGCATCCTCGGAAACCACCGGGTTGGTTTCTGGAGTCAAACTCTCGTGGGTTGGATCCGGTTGGTCAACTCTCTGGGCGCTGTTGTCCGGGTTTGGGCTGACCGGAACGACCGCTGGCGCAGACTGGTCACTGGGTGCGGTGTGGCTGGGTGGCGGATGGGACGGTTCCCCTTCGACTGGAGACTCTGGATTCTTGTTTGCGAGGTTGCTGAGGCGCCTTCTGAGTTGGTCTATGTGTCTCCTCCAGACGCGACCATCCTCCAGCCTGACTCTATACGATCTCGGCCCGGTGACGGCAATGACCTCGCCCGGAATCCAAAGTGGGTCCCCAGCGAAATTCCTTGCGAATATCGGCTCCTGTAACATAAAATGTCTAACCCCGAAGTGGAAGCGAGGGAGAGTCAGGGCAGTATTGTGGGTGCAGTCTATCTAATACAGTCCTCAGGCGCCGGCCCATCAGAAGTTCTGCTGGGGACTTATTGGTGACTGCACAGGGGGTTGAGTGCTGGCTCATCAGGAACCGTGAGAGTTTGTGGTGCCAGTCATCTCTGCCAAACCTAGCGAGGGCCTCTTTGGTGGTCCTGACGGCCCTTTCAGCCAACCCATTACTCGCAGGGTGAAATGGGGCTGTGAAAATGTGGCGAATGCCTAGGTTGGCTGCAAAACGGCTGAATTCTACTGATGCAAACTGTGGGCCATTATCGGAGACCAAGGAGTCGGGTAGTCCATGTGTAACGAACAGGCGCGTTAACACGTTGGTGATTGCTAGTGTGGTGGTCGTGGATAGCTGCGCCACGTCTATCCACTTGGAATAAGCGTCCACGACCACTAGGAACATCTTTCCATGCACGGGCCAGCCAGATCGATATGGATTCTAGACCAAGGGCGCTGGCGCTCTCCCATCTGGTAGGGGTGGCGATGGGGGAGCAGGACGGGATTCCTGGCAAATGCTGCAGGAACTTACCCAATTGACAATGTCCTCGTCTAGACCCGGCCACCACACGTAGCTGCGTGCCAACGCCTTCATTCTCACAATGCCGGGTGTCCCTCGTGCAACGCTTCCAGGACTCGGGTACGCAGCGAGGTCGGGATGACCACTCGAGTGCCCCACAGTAGACAACCCTGCAAACTGGACAGCTCCTGCATGCGAGTCTTAAAGGGTGCGAATTTGTTATCAACATTGCCTCCCGGCCACCCCTCCTCACCCAGTCGAGCACCTGGGCGAGCGTTTGGTCTGCCTTGGTTTTGGCGGCGATGTCAAGGGCGGTGATGGGCAGGTCCAACTGGGTGATTTCAAAAATGGCATTGACAGGAGCTGGGTCTTCAGCCGGAGCGGGTAAGGGCAGCGACTGAGCACGTCAGCGTGGGATAGAGTTTTGCCCGGGCGGTGGATAAGTTTGTATGAGTAGGCCGCTAGGAAAAGTGTCCACCTTGTCATCCGAGGGGAGAGGACTTGAGGTGTCTGTTTGTCGCCGGCCAGTAGGCCCAGGAGGGGCTTATGGTCGGTGACCAGTTCAAGAAGTGGCCAAAAGGAATTCGTGAAACTTTTCACGGCTGCAACAGCTGCTAGGGCTTCCTTGTCTATTTGGCTGTAATTTCGCTCCGTGGCCGAGAGCGTCCTGGAGAAAAAGGCGATGGGGGCCTCGGCGCCATTGGCGAGTCGGTGACTAAGGACCGCCCCAATTCCAAAAGGGGATGCGTCTGCTGCCAGTACTAAAGGAAGGTTGGGGTCGAATTGGATGAGCACTGCCTCTGACGTAGTAGTGATTTGACGGCGTTAAACGCCTGGTCTTCTTTGTGCCCCCAGTGCCACGGTGACTTTTTGTCTAGTAATCTGTGTAGGGGTTCGGCTACTGAGGCTTTATGGGGCAAAAAGGATGCATAAAAGTTTAGGAGTCCCAAGAAAGCTTGTAGCTCTGTTTTGGAGGTCGGTGTGGGAGCTTCGTGGATCGCCCTGACCTTGGACTCCAGGGGGTGAATGCCAGAGGCGTCAATTTTATAACCCAGAAAGTCCACCTGTCTAGTGGCAATGGCGCATTTTTTTTTTTTAACTTGAGGCCATGCTGTCTGAACCTCTCTAACACTGCTCGCACTCTCTGGAAGAGTTGGGGTCTGTCCCTGGCCGAGACCAAGATGTCGTCGAAGTAGGGTACTACACCAGGGAGGCCCTGTAAAATCCGCTCCATGAGGGATTGAAAAATACCCGGGGCAACACTTACGCCAAATTGGAGACGCTTGCATCGGAAGGCACCCCTGTGAGTGACGATGGTCTGAAGTTCCGCTGTTTGGTTATCAACAGGGAACTGTTGATATGCTTGAGACATGTCCAATTTAGCAAAAATACTGCCCGGTTCGAATGTGTGCAATAGGTGCTGAATGACGGGCACGGGGTAGGCGCTAACTTGTAAATATTTATTGATTGTTGTCTTGTAGTCCGAGCAAATTCTCAGGCTACCATCTTTTTTGAGGGGTGTGACAATGGGCGTCTCCCACTTGGCGAAATCTGTTGGCTCAATGACCCCTTGTTTTAGTAGTTTATCCAATTCAGCGTCTAGTTTTGGTCGAATAGCAAATGGAACTCTACGTGGTTTTAATCTGATTGGGACTGCCTGGGGGTCAACGGTGAACGAGATGGGGGTTCCATTATAACACCCCAGCTTCTCGCTGAACACATCTGCATAGTCAGCGAATAAGGAGTCAGTGTCTGAGGTTGAGACAGCATGGACTCCTGTTAACCCTAGGCCAAGGTGGGGAAACCAATCGAGCCCCAATAAGGTGGGTAGATTGCCGTTAACTACCACTAGAGGTAGGTGGCCTTTAAAAGCTCTAAAACTGACAAAGAACTTGCCTCTGCCGATCACGGGAATGGCCTTCCCCTGGTAGTCCTTCAGACTGAACTGGCATCTCTGAAGCCGGGTAGTAGATAGGCTGGGGTGGAGTCTCTTGAGGGTGTTCCACGAGATTATTGAGAGCGCTGACCCTGTGTCAACCTCCATGTGGCACGGTTTACCTTCTAGGGAAACGGAGAGAGAAATTTTACTAACAGAGTGGCAAGTACGCCTGGCAAGGCGGTGCGTGCGACAGTTTAATACTTGCCTCTGTGGTCCCGAGTGCGAGGCCGGGGTCTTTGTGCAGCTCTTTGGGGGCTTGGCAGACTCTCGCAATGTGCCCCCTCTTATGGCAGTTGTTGCAAACGGCTCCTTTAAACTTGCAGGTGGCCCTTTGATGTGATCCCCACAGGCTAGGCACAGGGTGATGTGCTTGGGTGGACCGGTGTATTCTTGTTTGGCCCCTACCTGCGACCGTCTGTCATTGGTGAGGCGATGGACATCGTTCTCATCGTTGTGGCCTTCCTCCGCTTCCACCTCTTCGGAATGGACTGGGAACGCTGCTAGCTTGGCGCTTGGGCCCTGAATTTCGGTGGCTGAGTTCGTTGCTAGCTCGGCTGCTAGGGCCTCCTCTACCGCTTGCGCGAGGTTGAGGTCTTTTTTTAGCTAGCAGTCGCCTCTGTAGGTTGAGATCCTTGACCCCACAAACCAATTGATCGAGGAGCATGTCCTCCAGGTATGTTCCAAACCTGCAGTGCAGGGCTGCTGTTCTGAGGGCGGCCATATATTGGTTGATGGTCTCCTTACTTGATTGCTTCCTCATTCGGAACGTGAACCTCCTGGCGATTTGTGAAGGCCTGGGAGTGTAGTGGTTTGTGAGGATCTCAAGCAACTCGGACCACGGAACGTTTTTTAATTCTCTCGGCGCCACGAGTGCTGCAGCGGTATCGTAAACGGTGGCTCCGCAGTAGATTAGGAAATAGGATTTTTCCGATGCTCTCCGCATCCGACAGGCCGACCGCATCGATGTAATGATTGAAACGGTTCTTATACGATTCCCACTTCTCTTCGTCTGGTTTAAACGCCGGGAATACTGGATTGGAACTCATGGTGCTGGAACGGCTGGGCTACCTGCGGAAAAATCTCTCTGGGACTACGAACGCTCGTGAGTTACTAGTGATATCAGCTCTGGAGAGGTTTTTGCTACCCCTCTTTCTCTCTCTCTGGGTTACCACGTTGGCTGCTAGCCGTTGGAGGTGTCTTGATTCGCGCCAAAAAGTGGGCGTTAGTGACTCTCTACAGCGCTGTGCTGTGATTCCTACTGGCTCGAAATTCAAATGACACCCGTTTGAATTTCGCGCCAAATGCAGAGCGGCTGCGGCTCGCAGCGCTTCACTTTCCCCGTAGCGAGGCTAACAAGCGGCTACAGACGCTTCTAACTATTTGACTCAGACCGCTTTCTCTGGCTGCGGATCTGCGTTTGCTCTTTTTGATCGCTCGTTTCGCTAGCTGACCGCTCTCTCTGGCTGCGGATCAGCGTTTCCCTTGTCGCCAGCCGATCGCTCTCTCTGGGCTGTAGATCGGTGGCTAGTGACTTAGCGGTTGCAAGGTGCTTCTGGTAGCCATCCCATCCTCGTCGCCAGTGTTAAGTTTGAGCAATGAGAGGCTGAACCAGAGCATGAGTGCAACAGTACTTTATTTTACAAATAAAGGGCTGACCGTGCTTGCCAAGCCTGGAACTGGCTTGCAGCAATCAGCAGCCAGTTGGACCCCGCAGCCTGCTTTTATAGCTGGCTGCTGGGGAGAACCGACCAATGGGAATGGAGGAATAACGCCCACACAAAGTGAGTGGACCTGAGTGAGAACTCCTTGAGTCCTCAGGACATAACAGTCACCTGCCTGACTTTTGTCAAATACAGTAACAAAGGGTAATTTCTCACTAAAGACTTAAGCTACATCTCTTTCAGGCTCAGACTATGGCCACCAAATTATCCGATTAGATATGACCCCTGCTTCTGGATCTTCCATCTATGCAGGGAAAGCTGGCTGGCTTCTATGTGAGTCAGTAAGTCCTTGCCTTTTCTTTTTAGGGATGCTTCTGTCCTCAGTAATCTTATGTCTTGCCTTTGCTTTGTCTATTGTTTCCATACCTAGATGCCTCCGTTACCGCTACTCCTCCTCCATGATTTTCTGTGATACTACCATAGAACTTTTCTATTTTTTTCTCTTCTTATGGTATCATTGCAGCTCCAAAGCTTCAGTTATCAAACCAATATAGGACTGGATGTTCTTATGTTCATCTGTAGGTCCATAGAAACTTTATAGCAAATATTTCACCTTCACGGAAAAGTACGCATAGTGTCCCTATATTTCAGCTTAAAGATATCACAAAAATAAAAGAATGGGAAACCTTGCAGAATTGTGGACATAGAGAAACCAAAGTGAACATGCTTTGCTCAGTCCAAGCAGAAACAAAAAGGTTTGAACTTCAGGACTGAATGAAACATGAGCTTTTAAGATTGAGGATATCAGTCTTGAGAATTGTTTTTAAAGCAGCTGCTGATCAGTGGAAAACAGCAACCTGGTAGCTCATCATAATATGACTGCACAAGGAAGCAATTGCTGGAGAGTGGGCATACTTCAGCCATGGAGTTGCTATTGCAATGGGACGAAGTATTAGAAAGCATCTGCTCTGAAGCACCTAAAACCACTTGGCTTGGAAAAGAATAGTTTTTAATTGAAGTTAGAAAACCAAAGTGTGAAGTGCATTTGCAATGGGCTGTGAGTGGGAGGAAGAACACATCATCTGTTTCTGTACTGAAGACGCAGGGGGAAGCATAAAGTGCAGATTTACCAATAACTAATATAATTACATACCTACAGTAGCTTCTCTAGAATGATGTTGGAATGATAGAATGCTACTTTGGCCTTAGAACCACTAAAATGCTTAATCCTGTCTTACTCATGAATGTGAAATGAAATGCAGCCAAATGCATGCCTGTGTATGCCCGTTTCCTGGTGAGGTACAAGTGGAGAAAGACTTTGAGAAGTGTAGCCATTTTCTTGATCTGAGAGGAAATATGACCAAGTTGATTCTTTAGGAACAAATTATTTTATAGCAATAATCACCACAATATAGAATGTTTTAGCGTTATAGCTCAAAACTATAGATAAATTGGAGAAACTCTCTTCAGCTGCTAAATGTAGGGCTTTGGGGTACAAAAGACTCCTGTCTGAATCATACTTGACTGATTTTGTTAATGAAGATGGCCAGTTTGTGAATTCAGACTCAATGCAATATGGCAAGACCTATCGCACTGTCATTTTATGGGACAAACCTTATGCTAAAAATAACTCAGCTCTCTAGGAGCTACCAAAACATGTTCAGGAGTTGCCATGGTGTTCTAATAAAAATACTTCCAATGTTGATGATGCACAGTAGCAAGTTTCCATTTTGGGAAGAGAATGTTCCTATTAAGTTTGTTAACTATTTACTGGAAAGAAAGAAAACAGATTCAGTTAAAATTGACTACAATGTGTGGCTTTTAAAATGGTAGCTGTATTTCTACAGTTTTAAATGCATTGGAAAAAAAGCAAAGGAACACAATCTGGTGAATCAAAAGCCATCCCCTTTAGGGACACGCTGACCTAAATTTTATCCTGCTGGAGAAATGCTTGCTATCGGAATTCATTTTAGAGTACAGTATGCATTTCTTTTAAATACATTCCAAACACATTTTGTGATTGTGTATGTGGGAAGGGTACAAGTTTGGCTTTAAAGAGCAAAAGGGTGCAGTTGATGGTTATAAGTTTTCCACCCACATCCAAATCTACACTCCTATTTCCTAGATACTTTCTCATACCAGCTCTGACACCGGAAGTGACATTGGTTGAAAGAAAAGGGCCTGGAGATTATCGTATTTTCCCAGATTGTGTATTTCACCTACATGCCTTGATTTTCTTATAGCATATTCTTCCAGTTTATTCTTTTTTTCCTAAGATGTGATTGGAAGAGCAAGAATAACACAGATAAGGCAACTTGACAATGTTGGAGAAGTGGAGCTAACACTGTACATCTGTTTTGGCTCCTCCATGTCTTACTGCTATTTGGCAGCCAATTCATCATGCTATTTGAATGTTTTCACTACAATTTGGTTAAAAAAAATATAACTGTAACCATTAGTGCCTATGTTTGCTTCCTTCCCCCACATCCCACATCCCAATTTCCAATTCCTTTTTCTTGTTATTGTGAAGAGTGCATAGATACATAGAAGGAAGCAGCTAGATACCTGATCCAGTACTTTCAAATTGCTTTTCTCTTCCTTGAAATATATATTACCCAAGTGTGTGTGCATATATATAGTGGGGGAGCAGCAGAGGTGGTATTCAGCAGGTTCTGACTAGTTCTGGAGAACCGGTAGCGGAAATTTTGAGTAGTTCGGAGAACCGGCAAATACCACCTCTGACTGGCCCTGCCCCCACCTATTCTCTGCCTCCTGAGTCCAATCTGATCGTCTGGGTCTTCTTTTGTTGCCCTGCACAGGAGAAAGGAGCTGGAAAGCAGGTTAGTGGGGTGGGGAGGGAATGGGGATTTTACAGTATCCTTCCCCTGTCATGCCCAAGCCACGCCCACAAGCCACACCATGTCCACCAAGCCATGCCCACAGAACCGGTAGTAAAAAAATTTGAATCCCACCACTGGGGAGCAGTAATACTAATCTAGTGCCAATTGTCTGTGTTTGTGAAAATATGGACTTGTACATATTTTGAAGTCCATATTTGGAAGACATGTAGAGTAGTACCTTCCCAAACCCTAAAGAAAATAAAAGTAAATGACAGAAGAAGACTACTGCTTTTTCTTCCCAATAATTCTCATCCTAAAAGTTCAGTGCAGTACAATTAAGTGATGCAACGAATCTAAAGGGAATCAAGAAGGATTTTTTTCTACATCTTAAAATAAGAATCACTAATAAGAGCCACTTGCACATGGTTTTTAAAAAGCCTTGGGGTTTGAAAGAGTATTTTAAACATTAAAAGCACTACTTTAGGAGCTCTGTTTCTAAGAGACAACAAAGCTCCAAATATCCTTCCAGTCTGAATACCATTATGAAGGTGCTAGTTTTGAAGAAAAGGATTTTGTCTTATGTTCCCTTTAGGTAAGTGGGAAAAAAGTTGCTGGATTTTTTTTTTTAATTCTCAATTGCCATTCTCGTAAAGATAAAAGGTCACTTCAGCTGAAGAAAGAAGCTGAAAGAGGTCACATTTCAATCCTTCTCATGAGTACCAATAGAAGAAAATATTTGCAGCTCAGGGTTCTCTACGCTTGGTTGTTTTCTTGCAGACATTTCATTAGCCAATTAGGTAACATTTTCAGTACAAGAAGGAAATGGGGTTTGCTCTCTGTTTATATACAGTGACTTGTCCTGTTAAAGTTGGTGGGAGTATTTTGTTGAAAATTCCTTGATTTGGCTGTTTACAGTTTGAGCATTTTTCTGAATCGGTAGTTCCTTGATTGGGGTATTGATTACTGCTTGATTGTGCAACTGGTATTAATACTGATGGTAATCCCTGTTTATCTGAGTATTGATTGATGGTGTGGAGGCATTCTGGTCTTTTTTGTTTCCTTTTTTGTTTTTTTGATTGTCTCTTTTGAATGATGTGTAGATATTGTTTATACCTATGTGCCTGTTTGTGGCTGATTTGTCTGAGTGACAGGCTTCCAAGTATTCTCTACCATTTTGGGATTTAGCTTGGTATAGGATGTTGACAATTTCTCAGCTGATACTATGATCATCTGTCCATGTATTTTGCAATGAAGGAGCTTGTGTTAGTTGTGCTTTAATGGATTGTGGTATGCGTATCCATTTAGTTATGCCTTTTCACAAGCTATAAAAAGATAACACTTCCATCTATATAAAACATTTCAGAAATACCAGCAGAGTATTAAAACCACATAGCATCACGGTACTACGCAAATCAAATAAAGTCTTCCAAAACATCTTAATTAAACCCCAATAGCCCAGAAGACAAAACAGGAGTTATCTACAGCATACAGCGTAAGAACTATACAACTACTATGTAGGTCAGTTGTGCAGCAGACTACCTCTTTGAACATCAATTAGCAATCAGAGGATATGTTGAAAACTCACTAATCGTTAAATGTTACAGATCCTATTCCATCTGCAATCTGATTTAATATTGTTCCCTCTTGGAAAACAGCTCTATGTTTGCATCTATCTGAATGTATACAGGCAAGCATTGAGCATAATTATAATGGTACTGTATCATATATTTCCGAAGAAACTTAGAACTCTGTTGAATCCCAGTCAGGCAAAATGTCACTTCTTTGGACAAAATCTGTACTTCTGGGGTTCAAATTCTCATTCAGCTGTTGACTTTCAATTTCTGTTCAGAAAAATATTCAGTAACGGTTCACATTGATCTCCTTACAGAGGAAATCTTGTATACTCTTGAGAAGCATTCCTAGACCATATTCAAAATCGCTGCCAGTTTTGGAAGATCTTTACGCAAACACCTTCAAAAGCCTAATCCTTGTCCCTTCAATACAAGATTCTCAAATTCTGTCATGCTGAAACTCCTTAAAATAGTATTTGAATTTGCATGAGCATCTTCCCATGAGTAAAATTGTTAGCCAAGGCTCTTGCTATCTGGCAATGCAAACCTGGCAGTGATCCGGGTGGGCATGTGCAAATCAAACTTGGGCATCCAATACTAGATTGCATTTCACTATTACAACTCAGTTCTGGGACTCAGTTCCAGCTTGGGATTCTTCTTTGCTGCCCTTATATTCAACACACTGACTGGAGTAACTAAGCAGATGCTGCGCATCACCCAATCTGACGAGGCCAGAATCAAAGGTCTTGCCTATCTGCATCATTTTTATATCTTACAGAACTATTACCCTTTAGGCAGAGTTCTTGGGCTGCTTGAACCAGATAAATTGCTTCTATGTTAGGGCATACACCATGGGGATCAGCGAGGCAAAACATTGTCATTTTTTTTCCTTCATTAGGTTGGCTGACTGTCATCTTGCAACCAGTTTAGGGTGGCCCATTCTCTCTTACAGACTGTGGGACAATATGTTGCCATATTGGACAAAGATTGGGGTCTGGATGAAAGGTTTTGACAAAATGAAGACATTAGTATGTTTTTCAGGACCTAGACAACTTCTATTAACATCTGAACACAATTCAAAATGTGTGTATTGACATTTAAAGTTTGTATGGCTTGGCACAGGTACAAATGTAAGAATGCCACTTCTACCCAATTTAGAGCTGCCCAACTCAGCCATTCTACTTGTGATCCTTCTCTTCCATGAGGTAAGGAAGTAGAGGCTAGTAGTCACATCTATATACATTTTAAAATAGCTTTTTCCAAGAAATGTGGTCTACTCCATTCTATTCCTTTCCCCAAGCTGTTAACACTGAATACTTTAGAGGCAATTGTTGATGTTCTCATACTGACCTCTTTTTCGTGGTGTTGTTATTTTTATTATAAATGCTTTATTATATTTCTACTGGTACATATGTCCTCCCAATAAAATAAACTCTGTAATATACTATTGGAAATAATATACCTAAACATGCCAGGTGATGATAAAAATGAACACAATACAATATTGTATTTATGTCCTACTCCTCCTAATTGGCTTCTGCAGAAACAAATCCTAAACTAATGGGCTCTTGATCAGATATATCAAGGATGTTGTTTTTCATTCTATGTTCACTTATTTTTGCCCATCATGAAGTGCAAAAAGTCTTCAGGAAGTGACAGAATATTCTGATTTCTTTTAATGCAAAACAGTACTTGATAACTCTGATATTGTATGTAACTTTGGTTTCGATATCTTTGTTTTAATCTTGCAAAATCTTTTTAAAATATGCTTAAGTTCAAGTAGCAATAGCAATAGCACTTAGACTTATATACCACTTATAGTGATTTACAGCCCTCTCTAAGCAGTTTACAGAGTCAGCCTACTGCCCCCAACAATCTGGGTCCTCATTACCTTGGAAGGATGGAAGGCTGAGTCAACCTTGAGTCTGGTGAGATTTGAACTGCCAAATTGCAGGCATCTGGCAGTCAACAGAAGTAGCCTGCAATACTGCACTCTAAGCACTTCGCCAGTGTGTCACAGTAATAATCACAATGAAATTATTCTGTTAAAGCTATTAAAACTTTTCAGGTGCTTAAGAGCTTTGAGAAGTCAGAGTTGGAGCATTATGAATCTCCAAGTCACAATCCCTTTTTGAGAAAAACATGTGAAAGAGCCCTTCAGTGTATAAAAAGCTGTCAGTTCCTTATGACCCTTTTTCCAGCCTTATCAACACCGCTTCTTTCTCAGGGTACCAACCTCTGTCTCATGCTTAATTTGCACAAAATCCCTGCTTAGTCTGCATTCTTCTTATCCAATGTTCTTACCATATTTAATCTTCATTGAAAATAGCCTATATTTGTTAAAAATCTAAATAAAACAGTGAGCAGATTTATTTTGACAGATTTCATGTACATTGCATTCAGTCATGAACTATCCTAAAGACACAGCTAAAAGTTAAACACTGTGTGGTTTGCAGAATCAGATGTGAATGGGTTCCTCTTCATTAGAGATAAATTTAATCTTTTAGATCCATCAGCACTGAATGAATCAATATTAAAGTTAACTTTATCACAGCGACATGGATGGTGGAAAATATGGACATCCACACTGAAGCAAGAGTTTGGTAAATATCATCACTGAAAATGGAGTATTGTGGGGTATACAATCCATGCATTTAATAAAGTGAGCTGACAATTTATGTTATAATAACTGTGTTTGTCTCTAAGGTGAATCGGATTCTCCTTGGTTATGATGCAAAAATATGTATTGATTACCAATTAAACAAATGAAAATCAGACCACTTTGCAAAACTGTTGGATCTGAATAAGGGATAAGTTTTAGAGTGTGTTTATATATTTATTTCCTTTGTTGTAACAAACATTGCACATGGCTCATCAGAATATAATGCTTTTTTGGTATTTAGCTACAAAGGCTTTTCCTCATTTTCCCACCACTAACTTATCCTGGAAATATACTTTTCCCATTGTAGTCTCATGGTGCTACTTTCATCTTATTCTCAGCCCATGAGTGAGGCACTGATGCAGCCTTGAAGAGTGGGTGAGATCAGAACAGCACTTAGTGGCTATTTTAAATTGATGTGGGATCTACCATTTCACTTCAGTCTCTGGACATCTTGATCTGCCATTCTACTGCTGACTCCCTAAAGAGCTGATGCAGCAGCACTGAACCAGCAGCATATGTGATGTGTGCAGTACTGTAAGAGGACTATCAGCTACTTCTGTGTGTGTTAACTCTATAGCACTTCTCATTTAGTGACAGACCGAAATAGCAAAACAGCAGAGAAACAACTAACACCACCCTCCTATTATTTCCTGAGTGGAGAAATCTGGAAGTTAGCATTTGTTACTTGTATTAAAAAAGGAAAAGAAATAGCAGATAAGTTCTAAGTAAAACTCATACTTGTGATCTAACGTCTTTCGTGTTGTAAAGTTTAACTTGATTTAATCAAGTTAATCTATCAAGTCTGTCCACAGCTTACCTTTTTTCCTCTTCATTTACTGATAAAAAAATCATTTTATGCTACTGCTTGCCTATTAATTTGCTCTATACTCTGATTAGCATCAGATTTCTCTATATTTGTTGCATATTTCTCAAATTGAATACACAGAATGAAAGATGTATTCATACAACAAACTCTAGAAACTGCAGAGAAGAATAACAAAGATGATTAGGGGACTAGAGGCTAAAATATATAAGAATGGTTGCAGGAATTGGGTATGTCTAGTCTAATGAAAAGAAGGACTAGGGGAGATATGATAGCAGAGTTCCAATATCTTAGGGGTTGCCACAAACAAGAGGGAGATAGTCTATTCTCCAAAGCACCTGAAGGCAGGACAAGAAGCAATGGATGGAAACTAATCAAAGAGAGAAGCAACCTAGAACTAAGAAGAAATTTCTTGACAGTTAGAACAATTAACCAGTGGAACAACTTGCCTCCAGAACTTGTGAATTGTCCAACATTGGGAGTTTTTAAGAAGAGATTGGACAACCATTTGTTTGAAATGGTATAGGGTTTCCTGCCTGAGCAGGCGGTTGGACTGGAAGACTTCCAAGGTCCCTTCCAACTCTGTTATTCTATTGTATTCTAACTTAAAAAAAAAACTTTATTCACAAGGGGTTATGATTCAGTGAAGTATCAGAGATGAAGGAAGGACCTAGAAATGACATGATGAAATCTGATCCCCTCATTCCTAATGCAGTACCATGGTTGGCAGATATTTTCAAACCATCTGATGATGGGCTGAATGGGAAAACCTGAAAAAGTGGTCAGTAAATCAATCATTTTGCTTTTCATGTGCTGCACATATCCCATGAGGACCATAAAATTCAGCAGTGATTTTGAACAGATACCAAAAACATAGAATATTGTATTTATTTGTTTGTTTGCTTGTCTGTTTTATTTATTTATTTATTTATTTTATATTGCCACCGATTCGCCCATGGTGACTCAAGGCGGCTTTCACAGTGTAAAATCATATTTAAAACAAAAAATAAAAATAAAAACAATAAGATCTGACAAAAAGAATTCAATAAATTAGTAACATACAATAGAACAAAATTTGGGAAAACACAAAACAAAACAAAACAAAAACCAACTCCCCCACCCCCCACCCCAACGATATGACCAAGCAATGAGGGAAGCAAATGCAGCTAACAGTTAACAGATAATCAGAGTTGGAAGGGATCTTGTAGGTCATCTAGTCCAACCCCACACCCAAGTGGGAGACCCTACACCATTTCTGACAAATGACAGTCCAATCTCTTCTTGAAGGTCTCAAGTGATGGCGCTCCCACAACTTCTGAGGGCAAACTGTTCCATTGGTTGATTGTTCTCACTGTCAGAAAGTTTCTCCTTATTCCAGGTTAGTGCTATGGATGCTATGGATATCACTTCAACTCAGCAGTGGAGGGGGAAACTCTTGATTTTGCAAGCAGACCAATCTCTTCAGTATTTTGTACCAGCAATTTTGAGCAGTATTGTAAATGGAAAGGGACTGAGGAAGTAGCAATCTAAAACAGTTGAGTGCCACCAGTCTCCTTACCATCGATTTAAGATAGATAGTAAGCACCTGCACTAGTAAACTCATTCTTTCCAGTTTGTTATCTTCTGTCCAGCAACAAGAAGCTTGTAACTGTCAAAATGTTGCTAACATTCACTGCCCACATTCATCACCACTGAATTCTGGAAGAAGTAATATAGTAACATCTAGAGGCCCAAATGTTGTTTTTTTCTCTTGTAGCATGATAAAGAGTTTGCAGAAAATGAAAGCTTCTTCGCTGTTTGTGATATTTCAGTTGCCCTAACAGAAATATTGCCCAATTGTGGATTTAGGAGGATATATTGTTTTCTCCTTTTAGGGTTAAGATAACTATCCTTGGGGAAAGATAGCTATCCTTGCATTATTTTCATTTATTTTTATTTATTGGAAACAGTGGCAACTTTCCATCATTTTTTGTGCAAAGATCCCACACCAATTCCCTATGCAAGCTGTAGAAGACTGACATTCACGTGTCAAGCAATGAACATTTTGGTTGTTAAAGGGATGAGAAACAGGACCATAGTACATATATAAGCATAAAGACATCAGATAACAAATCTTTGGTCAGGAAAAACTAGAATTTAGCTTGCAGATTTTGTATCATGGATATGGAGTAATCATTTTATAATGGAAGGGAAGTGTTCCTGTAAAACCACCATGTAAATATATGTATAAGTTAATGAGAGACTAAATTTACAATGAACTGGGTCGATAAGCAGGCAGAAATAATTCCTGCATCACTCTGCTTAGAGTTCTTTGAAGTCTATGTTTTCATAAAATTCTGACTTTTCTTTTCTTGCCTTTCCTCTACCTCTGGCCAATTAGAAAGGCACTAAAATGTGATGTCATACCTAGATTACACAAATCTGGATGGCTGGATGCTCTTTGTTGCCATTTAGTGGTAATCCAGATTTTTACAGGATCCCTACTTTAGAAATAACCCAGTTGTCTAGAAATGAATTTATAAGTAGAGCAACTTCATAGCTCTTCCTATTCAGTCTACTAATTGCACATAATGAAGCATTTAGTGACAGTGGGATGGCTGATGAGCCTTAGCTGAAATAACAAGGGCTTGCCAAAAGCCGCACTTTCACTGTCAAGAAGGAAGTAGCAACATCCTGACAATAGCTGCAAAAAGAACAGGGCTGTTGAGTCAGAGCTAACCTATTTGGTTATATAGAGTGCTGAACAGCAAGCTACTCTGGGGAAATTGGAGGTTTAGAATGTAACTCACTCACTTGAGAGGTGTAGTGGTCCAAGTAACAGAAAGCTGCAGTTGTAATACATCTTCAGCAAGTTAGAACTTCATTCCTAAAATATCAAAAAAAAACAAAAAAACCCAGCTATGTTTTATGCCTGGCAAACCACAAACGCTAGTCTAGAGTATTCCAACTTGATGAACCCACATTGGCTAAGACTGATATGACTACTATTGAAGACTCTTTTTCTCAACTCCTTCAGCAAAACAGCTGGCTAAACTAGTTTTTGTGAAACAATGCTAACCAGAACTGAAATAACAACCCTAACTAGACAAAATTTTAAATATTATTAGCTACTTGCATATATGCTTCTAAATGATTTGATTGGTAACACCATATATAATAAACATGACCAAGTTGCAAGTTAAAACGCAAAAGCCTTTTTTTTTGTTTTGCAGATATTCTCTTCTACTGAAGTTTAGCAAATAGTAACAGAATGATAAGTAGTACCTTTAATCATTGTATTGCCTTGCTACAATGCCCTCTTTAGAACCATATCCCAATGTCTTCCCTTAAATTGGGGCAAAGTAAAATTGGTTTACTTATACTTTTTAATTATATTCTTTCATTGGTTGATGCTTTTGGAATTGTGTTTGTTTTACTATTTGATGCTGAATTTTCTCTGCTCTTTTAGTGTCTCTTTACAAATGCTAGCTCGTTTTTATCTTTTGTTATGTTTATTTTGTTGTTTTGACATTTTATGACTGTAAACCACCTCAAAATGTCTTTTAGAGAGGAAGGAAAGATATAGACTAAGTAAATAAAATAAATAGAATTTGTGAGCTGCTGATCTGAGGTTAATAAGAGATGCGCCCAATTTTATGCATGTATGCATTCACTTCTTCATGGGACAAACATCTCTTCTGTATACAGGTAGGGGCCTAAGTACAAACAGTAAAGTAGTAACTGCCACTTCAATTTCTCCCAAGGGTATCTTTGAGATAAAATCCATTACTAATTGCAAATGTTATTCTAAGTGCATAAATAGTTTTGAAATCACTTGCATTATGGTCTATAATCTTCAGGTTAGAGAAAACAGCTGTGGTAAAACAGTGATTTTTAAGACATTTATGCTGCAGAGCAATTTACAGCCTCCACTTTGATATTTCTGGGATTCTGGATTGTGCTGGATATTCATCCCATGGTCAGAAAGTGTGTTCAGACCCTAGAGGAGAAATCTTACATTAGATTCCTTCTATCGACTCTCCATTACCCACTGTAAAGCTTTGGAATCCAGAAAGAGGGTTTGGTGAAAATTGGACATTTCCCAACCATCTACTATGCGTTCAAAAGCATCAGATATTTAAACATATCTTTGGGCTGGTACGATGCATTCCATCTTATTTCCTGAATATTTGTTTTAATTATAGCAATAATATTTTTTTAAAAGTGCAGAAAGTGGAACAAAATTTGTTCTTGAAAAAGCTTTTGTGAGAGAGTTTCAATTTTGTCTCTGGATTGCTCTGAGTATCTAGCATCAAAACATAGGATCCATATTTGGATCACTTATAAATTGCTTTCTGGGTTATTGAAATCTGAAGATCTCTTATATGTGAAATATTTCTACTATTGTCATTAAAATTTAGCTCAGACTGCATAAAATCCTCCTGAGCAAAATATGTAAGTAGTCTTGAGAAGGAGACATCTTTCTGCCCTCTGTCATTTCTTGCTGGGGCTGAGATTAGGTTTCAGGAGACTGACTCAGAAACCAGTGCTATCTGGGGTATTTTCATCAGCACTTGGAAAGCATCTGTTGCTATTTTCCTCTGCTGTTTCAGACAATTTTCTGAATAACTGCAAGAAGGTAAATATGGTGCTCACAGAATTAAGATGTTTGTCTCAATTTCAATCCTGCTTGTAGCCTTCTACAACTGCTCACAAAATAATATAACCTACATAAATAATTCATGAACAATCTCCTTCAGATCTGCAGAGACATAATCATTTGTGGTTGGTTAGGTACCAATTACTTTGTGATTTGGACATGTCTTACAAACTGAGAGAGGGTTAATTTAAAACCGCACTGGCAGACCCTCTCTTTCAATGGTTCTTCAGTAAATGTTAATTATAATATACTTCAATCAGTCAGGCTGACCCTACTGACTTACCTTAGTTTGCCTTGGTGAGGAGCTCTTAGCTCTTTTACTTCTTCCTTCAGTCAGCTCTAGAAACCTCCTGAAACACGGGAGTAGCTGTGTAACTATGCAATCTAATATATGCAGATACTTTTAATGAGAAGTTCCCTTTTTAAGGCAAGGAAGGTAGATTTTAGATATTGCTGTAAAATAGTTTAATTAGGGGAAAAAAGAATGTAGGAAAACCAAGAAAAGGCAATCACACACAGAGAATTGCAAATAATATGAATACAATCAGCATAGCATGTTTCTTAATCTAATGCAACCTGCCTAGCCTATAACCTCCTTCAAGAAAATATATGAGGTAGCAGAAAAGAGATAATCTAAGCTTCCTATACCCAGAACTATCTTCCTTCCTTCTTTCCTTCCATTTTGTAAGACAAGTTATGAAAGAAGGTATAGAATTCAGAGGCTATATGTCTTTAGTTAGACAATGTTGTTTGGCCCATTTTGAACAATATGCATTTTCATATCCTAATGTGCTGGTTCTAATCAACATTTCACAAATCATCTTTTGGCTAAACCCACCTTCCTAGTATCTTTGGTAGAATGATAAATGTACAAACTTGCTTTCACCAGTTGTGTCATTTTATAAAGAGAGGATCAAATGAGATAGGATTTTTTTTGGGAGGTGGGAGAGGGAACAAAAGCTACATTAAGGCCTTTTGGCATAGGTCAATTTACCAGATGCTTCAGTGAACATTTGTGTAATGCCAAAACCAGGGTTGTTGCAACATGTCATTGAACTTCTGTCCTTCTGTGTCCTGTGCAACTGTATAGTGACTCTAAAATGTGTTGTCCCACTTTCAATTAAGCAGGATGATTACCAGTATTAACAAGGACAGTTAACAAGCCTGATACGAAAAGTGTGTATAATAGGAAAAAGCAAACCAAAAACAAAACCTTTCCATTTCTTTAAAAGCCAAGGGAGGAGACTAATAGCATTTGAATTAAATTCCTTTATAGCAAAACATTGTTTTTATTAATTTTCTACAGTTTTCATAATCTATAATCAATTTTCCTGTCATTACTAAATCCCATGTTGCAATCTATATAATCATCAGCCAGGTGTAGATCAGCTTTTTCCAACCTGCTGTTTTCCAGACGTATTTGATAAAAGCTTTCATAATCTCTTTGCAAAATGAGGTTGATGCCTGATAATGGATACTGTAATCCAATACACAAAGTGGAGAAGGATATAGTACTCCAGTAAGAATTCTATGACTGTGAGCTACATCTGGTCTTGTCCTTCATATTAAAGACTGTACTCTAAAAGTGGTGGGAGCAGGATTCAGGTATTAAATATATTCCTTGGGGCTTTGCAAGGCTGAAGATATTTATTTTGCCTTTTAATCCCCACTGAAAAGAACAAAAACATGCAATGTTTTGGCTCCATCAACCATGACATCTCAAGGAACTGAAAATAAATGCTAATGGCTGCTCGCAGCCTTTTTCTTCGTATGATTGTTTTTTGGGTGTAGATTTTAAGAAATAGAAAGAAATGGACCAATGGCCATATATTATTGATTATAATTTTAAGAATCTTCTTGCAAGCTATTAATCTGAAGCTGGAAAATTGGTCTAGATTCTATTTATTAACTTCCTAAGGACACCTGTTGGTGTCAGCAGCTTGAAGCTTTGAGAAATCTGGATTGGGGGACAATTCACTAATTTGCTAAAGTATTCTACATTTTAAGGGCTTGAAGGTATCTATGATACTCATTATAAATATTGAAGAATTTTAAAAGCATTTTTAAATAGCTGTTCTTCTTCACTATTGAAGATGATGCTCAGCCCAAATGCATCCATTGCATTGGCACCATAATGCTGGCTTTTATAGAATTGGGCAGGCATACTAAAAATACCAAGTTGATGTGCAGCTCTAAAGCACTACAAATATTCCTTTTGTAGATTATCAATCCTTTCTCTTAAATATTGTTTGTTAATTTATTTATTTAACAGCTGTTTTATGCCAGCACAGGAACACAACTCAACCTAATTCACAAGAATTGCAAAGTGTAGTCTCAATACAAGTCCAATACAAACAGATGATGATCTTCATCCTGCTTAGGTATTAGATGGCTAATGGTTAAAAACCCAGTTTCAAGCGTATGCTTTTACAAGGCTCTGAAAGGCCATGAGTGTTACAAATGTTGGCAATGCATTCCACAATCTAAGGACCACTCAGAAAAAGATAGGTCTATTTCCAACAATATCTAATTGGATGTTATTCTAAACTTGAGAGCTATATAGAAAGTTATAATAATTCACATACATACATAGTTGTTCTTAAAAATACTCATTTATCTTCAGTTTATAGTTGTAATTCTGTCTCTTTTAATGGGCTCAATAAATGGATTTATATGAGTCAGACTGCAGCTGTAATTTTTAGTTCATAGAGGTGCCCTCTGGGAGAGGTTGTCTGGGCTGTTACGTGGATAGCCAGCAGGATGTAAATGAGGAACAGGACTGAGATGACTCACATTCAAGTACACCTTCACCTGTGAAAGTTACTGAAAGACTTGTACAGCCTGATCCCATTATATGCAATCATTTTGAGTTTATGTCACCAAAGAATGTGTACAAATACTAATTTTGTTCTACATAACATTGCACAGATTAATATGTAAATAATTGGCCATTCTAATATATCTATATATTTTGATCTATTTGTCTATTATCTATCTCTATCATCTATCTTAATTCTTCATCAAAGGTCCTTCATCAGTTGCATCATCTATATAACGTGTGGTGGACAGGGACTTTCTGTGATAATACTAGGGTTCAGCAATTGAAGCAGTGTCTTTTTTTTTTGTAAGTTTTATTTGAGCTTTCACAAAAAGAAAAAAAATACAAGTAAAACATCTTTTTTGAAAGCAGCATAATCCCGGGTTACACCTCTTCATACAGACACAAATTCAAGTTCATGCTCATTTTTATATTCCATTCCATATCTTATTACTATTCTACATTTTCTATATAGCTTCTCCCCTCTTTTAACTTTCTTAATTTTATTTATTTTATTTATTTCATCTCAATTCAAATCATTGTACTTATATTCTTTGTCTGTCCTGTTTCAACTGTCTACTATCTTTTCTCATTAAACAAAATTTCTCCTGTAATCACTGATTGGAGTATGACGCCTTTATATCTTTCCCCTAAAATTATAACAATATAATACATAACTTTCATTCAGATTCTGCTTGGCACATTCTAAAACTACACATTGTATTCTTGAAAAAAGAATAAAAGATTATACATGTATAATATAATTAAAACAACAATCCGTTCCAATTCGATTCTATCATTAATATTAATATTCATTTAGATCTTAACATTTTGCACATTACTTTTCAAATAAATATCATACTTCTATGGGAACAATTATAAACTTTCCATAGTTAATCCCGCCCCCCTGTCTTCACTTATATTTTATAAAACATTGACTAATTAAAATGTTCCCGTTCCTTCCTAATTCAATTTTCTCATTTATTTTATTTCATTTATTTTATTCACAAATATTTCCCCAGACCACACCAACTACTTTATCCTTCTTTTTAATCATATGTTGTTTCCAATTTTCTAAAATTATTTCTATTACAAATATAACAATACAATCTTATGTACCTTCACAGAATCCCTTTTTCAGTTAGATTTTCACCCATTATCTCTAAATAGGTCCTGTTTCTTTACATCTTGATCCAAACCTTTATAACTTCTCTTGCTTTCCTTCTTCCCTCTCTTCTTCTCTCTCCCCTTTTTACCCCCCTGTCTCTCCACCTCCATTTCCCTCATCTGTATTCTCCTTTTCTGTTGCTTTCCAACATTATATCCACTTTTCAAATTATTTTTCCCTTTTTTGGCTGTTTTTTTAGGTCTTAAGTTCTCCATTCTCTTTTCCTCCTTTCCCTTTCTTCTCCACATAGAGTTACTTGTTCATTAAATATGGCTTCTTCTTTGTCCCAGTCTTCTTGTTTTGCAGTCTTTTCTTGTTGTTTCTCATAGTTGGAGATCTCCATTTCTAAAAATTGAAAAACGAAGTCAAAAGAGCCCTTCCCTTCTTGTGCCTCTTCTTTGTATTTTTTAAGTTCCATTTTCAATTCATCCAGAAGTGATGCCATTGTAAAAAAATTTAAACAACCACCCAATTGATTTTAGTCATTTAAATATAATAACCAAAAATCCAAACGTCACCAGACAGTCCAAATACACACAGCTGTTTCTTTTTACACTTTCTCTTCCTGAGGTTACTATTTAATTGCAAAATCTCAGTTAGAATGTATCTTTCAGAAGTCTTGTTGAAGTTTTACTTTAGATTCTTTTGAAGTCCAGGCAGTCTCCTCCCTCCAGATCCTGCCCTTATTCTTTTCCTCTCCCTTCCTGCTTATAAAAGAAAATGTTTTTAATGTCCAGAAATCTTTATTGTCCCTTTGGCATTTAGTTGTATTTTCAGCTTAATTGCCTCTTGATGTCAAAGCAGATTTTTCCGATTTCTTATTCCGATCTCTTAATTGTCAATGTAAGGAAGGAGAGAGAAGAAAAAAAAAACCATTCCCTTTTCACTTTCTTTTGCTGCTTCCGACCTTCTTTGGGAGCAATGTTATCTTTATAAAATTTAAATTCCAGGGTACCTTAATTGTTGTTTTTTATGCTTAACCTGGTCAGCCGAAACTTTCACTTCTTATCTTCCTCCTGCACTTTCTTTTCCGGTTGAGTTCTTCTTTGAGGCGGCCATTTCTGACCGCCGCTCCTACTGCCTTTGGGAAAGGGAGTTTGGCCAGCTGAGGAGGAGAGATGTGGCTCTCCTCGACCCTGCTGGCAGTCTCCCCCTTCTTCACCACCTCTATGGGGTGGCTTAGCCCCGAAGCCAGCTGGCTTGGGGCTCTCCAGTGGCAAGCCCAGGCAGAAACCACGCACGATCACGGATTCCCGTCTATTGCTGAAGCCCTTCAAACTGGAAGCCCTCGAAGCAGTGTCTTTTGTGCATGAGCAAATAAGCTTGTTGCTATTTTAATTTCACAAAACATTTATTTTATATTTCAGTTTTTGTTACATTGACAATTGGGATGTATTTGCTGTGGGTGGGATCTTTGAAATTGTGATCTAAATTGTGATATTATTTGGTCAGTATTGCTACCAACTGTACAGATCATGTTCTAATTCACCAAATGTTTGATTCATATATTATTGTGCTAATAATTAGTATTATTGTACTAATGGGTTAACTTTAAATAACATCAAAGGGATGCCTTAAACTCATAGTTTTCATTCTGCTCCCTAAAAGGACATTTCTGCTGCAGCTGAATTATTGACTCCTTTGTACATGCATTTAATGACTGGTTGACCATTTAGACAAGTGTTCTGTATCTTAATATTAGAACTGATAGCATTTTGAGATGAAATGTAAATTATGTGCAATTATAGCTCCTCCTAATATCACCAATTAACAGATGTTACCCCCCTAATCCCAGACCCATGAGATTACTCATTTATGAGCAAAATGCACATGCAGATGTTCGGAAGCTCGTTTCTCCATTCTGTTCGCAGGTGCAAAGAAAAATAGCATCAACAAATACATGCTATGGGAGGTTCAATCTTCAAGATTTGATTCAGTTTCAAGAAACAGATGTAGAGGTTTGCATCAGGCAAAATGAAAGACTGTGTCTTGCCTTGTTGTGAAGCAGTGAAAATGTCTTCATAAGCACCAATAAGCTGGAAAGAATTTTTTAAGTACTCTGGAACACTACATTTGTACTGAAAGTGTGGTCCTACTTGCATTTAGATCAACAGACAAAATTCTGCTATAAAGCACTGCTGTTCTTTAGCAGGAGATGATAGAGCAAGATTGAAGAGACCCTGATTAGAATTAGTATCCAGGATAAAGCTATAGCAAAATTTGAGCTAGGACTGATTAAAAGTAATGTTGGAAATAAATGGTAAAAATGACAATTATTAGTGGGTTTTTTTTTCCTCTCTTTCCTCTCTTAGTTCCAGAAACTGGTTTATTGCTACAACAAACTATTCCAGTCGCAGAATAAATTGTATGTGCATTAATGGATCAGAGTAATGTATGTTGTTCTCAAAAGTAATTGTTTGTGGATTTTGAGTGTTTATAGAGGTGGGCTCACCCAGCACTCTAAATCAAAACCAGAATTAGCAAAACACAATTGTTGTGTTTACATATGTTATGCCTGATTAGATAAACCACATTATGACTTAATTCAGAGATTCCTCACCAACCAACCAGTAGCTATTCAAAGTTGTGAGAGCACTGAATAAGGAGACTTGTGACTAGTCCTCAAAGTTGTGGCTGCTGCAGAATGGCCACAATCATATGATCACCTTTTGTGACCTTAACAGCTGGCTTCCAACAAGCAAAAGCAAAGGGCAAGGAAGAAAGTTGTGAATCAACTTTGCTTAATGACTGCAGCCAGAACTGATGAAGTGCTATCACATGTCAGGTATGATCATGTAAAGTAACTAATCATGTTATTTAGTGATTGAATTGTGAGCCCAATTGCTAACAGTAAGTTAGGATTATTTGTGTTACAATGTGCTTCACAAATATACTGAAACAACATGCTACTTCCACAAGCTACCAATCTCACCATAGCAAATAATATGACCCCAGTCAATACATACTAAAAAAAAAAGAATTAATCAAGTTTCCACCAGTTTTACACCTACAGTATAATTTTGTGAGAAATAGAGAAGGTTAGAATCATAGCTCAGTGCAAAATACATGTTTTTGTGTGCAAAGGGTTCTTGATCCAATTCTTCTCATTTCCAGTGAAATCCAAGGAGATGGGATCTTTTCCTGGGAGCTTAGAGAGCTGGTACAAATCATATCATACATGTTGGCAGTGGTGGGATTTGAATCATTTAACAACTGGTTCTCTGCCCTAGTGATTTCTTTCAACAACCAGTTTGCCAAACTGCTCAGAAAGTTAAAAACCGGTTCAGTTCTCCCAAAGTGATGCAAACTGACTGAATCCCAACAGTGCGTGTTGGGCTCTATGATTTAATCCACAAAAATATGAGGGAATTCCAGATAGCAGCAAAGTGTAAGATTACTTGCATTTATGTGCCAAAAAGGCAATATTCGACATTCATTACATTTCTGAGATGAAGATGGGATCCGCCACAAAATCAGAAAGAGATTGCTGTGGAGACCACATCTGTAAAGAGGCTGAAAAATTATATATTTAAATCTTGCAGTAAATGCACACAAGACAATGTGGAATGACTTTTGTTTTTAGTAAGCTGTGCCACAAACTAACTCTGCACCATCTGTGCAGTTGTTGTTTTTCTCATTCCAATTTGGAAGCTTGAAGGTCCATATTCTTTGTAGAAAAGTTTTTTTTCCAATATACCTTGCAAATGGTCTGTTTAGTATTATAGCAGTAATGAATACACTGAAAACATGTTCATATAGACCATGCATTGTATCTGATGGTAGTTTTAGAATATGCACGGTATTCTTGGAAAGGGCTCAGATACATGAGTAGCAGTGGGTGGGTAAAATCTCATTCATGCAATTATTTTTCAGAAAGTTCACTGGGTAGAATCTGAAAGAAACTATGTTATTTTATAAAATGTCTTTCCTCCCTGGATTAGCAGAAGCCAGAAAGAATGACTTGATTTATACATTGCACTAAGCTTAATGTAGTTTCTTTGCTTTTGGCTCATTATGATATGTAAATAGGCTCATTGCATAAATCATGGTTTGTTTTAGGCCAATAAACTAACTTGAAAAAAATAGTTTTTTGGCTTGCTGATGTAACTACAGCTTAGGATGTATATATGAAAACATGCTTTATTTGTCTTTTCTAGGATTATTGTTAGCATGTTCCTGTAGTATGCTCAAGCCTTAAAAGAAAGGGAAACAAGCTAGCAACTGTCAGACAGAGTCACCCTTCAGAATAAGCCTTAATGTGGTTTGCTTGGTTTAGTTTTGGCCTGTTAAACTAGCATGCTTTAGTTTATTAAAAAAAAAAAGGATAAGCAAACCATGTCTTAGCATGATATATAACCGTGATACCTATGGTATACATGACAAAGGTGGCATGCAGAGCCCTCTCTGTGGACACATGAGCCGTTGCCCCAGTTTGGCTCTGCTGCACATGCACATGTGCCTTCCGCCAGCCAGCTGGTCTTCGGGTCTCTGCTGTGCATGTGCGGAGGGCACATGCACGGGGGCAGGGCACAGGGCCAGGGACGTATTGCATTTTGGGGATGTGTGTGCATGCTTTGGGCACTTGGTGCCCCAAAGGTTAGCCATCATTGATATATAAAGTTAGTATTTATTTATTTACTCCACTCCACTTTACTCCAAGTCTCACTGGAGACTTGCAAACAGTGGTGGGATTCAATTTTTTTACTATCGGTTCTGTGGGTGTGGCTTGGTGGGCGTGGCAGGGGAAGGATACTGTAAAATCTCTAGTCAGAGGTGGTATTTGCCGGTTCTCCAAACTACTCAAAATTTCTGCTACCGGTTCTCCAGAACTGGTCAGAACCTGCTGAATGCCATCTCTGGATCAAAAGTTTATTTCATGAGCAATTTGGAACATGAAAAGCCATCACAACATAACATTTCTAGTAAGATAATACTTACAAACAACCCATTGCAATGATGTCCAGAGATAATAGCTAAGCCCAGAAAGGATAGCTACCATCAGTAGCTCTTTCCCAACCGCTCACCATCTGCTGCTTTCAGTTCCCCTTTTTCTCAATGTCCCAGACATTCATGAGCCAAAATAGCTCTTATTTTTGAATATCCAATAAATATCTGCTTTTTGCAAAAATAGCAGATAGTAACATAGATAGCTGTTCCTGCAAATCAGCCCAGCAGATTGCAAATATTTCACTAGCGAAATCAGCTAATCCAGCATTATTATATAGTTAATTTGAGATCTTCAATTAAGCAGAGGCCTACACCAACTTTAGGGCATAGTTGTCTTCCTCTCACAGTGGAATTTAGCTTGTTTTAAGAATAAAAATAATAGATTTCCTCTAAGTGGAGGGGAAAATCACCTTCAAAGCAAGGATTTTTTTTTTTTAGCAAACATCATGTACAAAGATTTGAATTTTCTGTTCCACACCTGTTGCAGTCTTGATACTCTTAGACAGTTTGGGGGAATGTCATATACACAGGGTGCCATGACCTTAACTAAGTATTATACACAATTTCTCATGATGCCATGATTAATAAAATGATAACATATGGTTCAATGATACAACCATATCTGTTAGGCGGAGTCATAATTGGCAACATATCCAAAGGGGAGGTGAGATGACTTCCAGCTCTGTAATTCAGTGAATCTTAAGTCTTTTAACTATGTACATCCAAAACGTGTACTGCAAAAACAGTAACACAATTAATTTGGCCCTAATGGCTTGCCATCTAAACTATTTACACTGAGGAAAGACAAGTTCAAAATCCATATCCTGTTTATATCCTTCCACTTTATGATATTCATCTTTTGGGACTACGCATGATTTCTCCAAATACTTTCATCCATAAAGATATACAGGAATGAGACAAATAATTTCATATTTTTCTATCTACTTAAATTCTAATAACCAGACTTAAAATTAACAAGGAAGATTCTGAATAGCTTTGCATTTTAGAATTAGTGATCAACAGTTCAGAAATAAACTATCAAGAAATACAAGTATTTCTTGACTTTCAACAGTTTGTTTTGTGACATTGGAAGTTACAATGGCACTGAAAAAAATGACTTGTGGCCATTTTTCACACTTACAACCATTACAGCAGTCCCATGGTCATGTGATCAAAATTCAGATGGTTGGTAACTGTCTTATATTTATGAGGATTCCACTGTTCTGGGTTCATGCAGTGAGCTTTTGCCACTTTCTCACAAACAAAGTCAATGTGAATCCAGATTCACTTAACAGTCATGTTAAGCAAGTGCACTGATCCACTTAACAACTGAGAACAACAAGAAAAGTCACAAAATGGGGCAAAACTCATTTAGCAATAAAATTTTTTGGCAAAATTGTGGTCATAAATTGAAGACTACCTGTACACTACAGTTAAGCACTTGATAAAGCAGTCATGAAGGCTTTGAAACAGATGTTAAAATGTCCACAAATATCAGAACTGTGACTAGCCATGCCCAGTTCCTGTAACCATTCTCCATATGTTTTAGTCTCTAGTCCCCTAATCATCCTGGTTGCTCTTCTCTGCACCTTTTCTAGAATTTCAACATCTTTTTTTAAAGAGGCAGGATAGGAAGGGTATTAATGCTTTTGAACTTGTGCTGTCAGGGAAGACTCCTGAGAATACAATGAACAGCCAAGAAAACAAATGAATGAATCATCAGACAAATCAAGTTTTCATCAAAGCACAAATGACTAGATTCAAATTAACCTACTTCAGGCACATTATAAGTAGTTTTCACTTAGCTACAAGAATTGGAATTTGATTTTTAAGTGAAATGGTTGTTAAGTGAAATTGTGAATTTCTACTCCAACTGAGATCTTGTTTCAGCTTTCTTTTGCTTTACAGATGTGCAAAGGTCCTAAATGCGATGATTGTCACAAAGTTACTTTTTCGTCACAATTGTAACCGCACAATTTCTAAATTTGGCAATTACTAAACAAGGTCTACCTGCAGGTTAAGACCAACTTTCTGAATATTGAAAAGATGGAAAGAAAGAAGATGCTCAGAGCAAGGTGGATAGATTCAGTTACAGTAGCAATCATTGCACCCTTGGTACAACTGAAGGGCTATATTAGGGATAGATCATTATAGAGAAAACCTATTTATGTTGTTACTAAAAGGTAACAACCTGATGGTTCATCATATGATGATGATGATGATGATGATGATGATGATGATGAAATTTGGAACCTAAATAGATCATGCTAAAGGTAAGAAATATTATTGCAGGAAGACATTATTAACCATTTTTAATCTTTGATTTTCCAGGTCTTTTACACTATACAAGGAAGAAAAGAAGGATTTCAGAACACCATAATCATCCCCTTCAGCAAAACTGTCTTCTGCTGAAAACTATTTCTCCAATTTCTCACACCCAGAAGAACACTATACATATACAGTATTTATGATTACTGCATCTGATACTATAAATGTATAAAAATACTAGTAGAGAAGAATAACAAAGGTTTACATTGAATACAACTCTTCTTCGGAAAACTGGATACAGTACAAATAGAAAGCTTATTACTATGTCATGATAAGTGTTGGTCCAATATTTAACATAAACCTGGAATTATTTTGCTTCATAATTAAAATGTATGTGATCTTATAGCCATTTTTACCCAGTTTGGTTTAATTTGTTTTCCTTTAAACTTTCAGCAAAACCCTTTTCTGTGCTATCAGAACACTGCATAAACTGATATAAACCCAAATAGGAAGCCTACACACAATCTGTTACTGATTTTCCATTCACGCTTCATAAGAACAAGCCAACATGTGTTATTCGGCAGCAGAAGGCAGGCAATGCCCCGCTTAAGTCTAGAGAGGCGAATGCAAAAGCTGAGTTATCTCTTTCATCTCTGAACAACAAGAGATTGAAAAACACTGCTTGTCAAATTTGCAAATCAGTCCAAATGCCTGGCTTTTGATTGTAACAGGCTTCAGGGAAATGACTTCCTATCACATAAAGTGCTTTGGGGCTGTTAGAGAGAACTGACAGCTGCTGGCTGTAACTCTTCAAAGAGCTGCCCTTTAGTGTTCCACCCTACTTAGCCAAGAAGCATCCCCAGTAAGAACACTCCATAATTTAATCTAAAACAGCCTCATTCAAGCAAGCATATAGTCATCTGAAATACAGCTGAATGGAAAACATAATGCTCTTTTATTAACCCCTATCTGTTGATGGATATTGTTCTGCACATTTGTATTCTGAAATTACACGTTCTTAAACATATAAACCAAAAATCATAGAATGATTTTAGTTGGAGTAGAAAGCAAGCCAATCAACATTATGATTATCCAAGTCTATGCTCTAACCTAAAGTCAAACACTTATGTAAAACAATGAAAACATGCCATGCAAATGAGAGGACACTGAAATGTTTAAACTGGGAGTAAAATAATATCTGGATTTGTGGGAAATTTGGCCTGGGTAAACAAAGAGAAGCAAAATAGACACTAATGAAAAAGAAAAAAATTGCTATGAAAATTCAGGATTGCAGCAACCTAAAAAAAAAAAACACAGACACATAGGCATTTTGGGACAGATCATCCAGAAGTTAAGTTAATCAAGTTGTATTCTGCAAGAAAAACTTGAAAAGATTATTCAGTCAGGAAAAATAAGAGCTAGTATTAACTGATCACAATTTTATACAAAATAATAACTGAAACTAAAGAACAAAATATTCAGATCAATAAGATATAACCCTCACAACAGCCCATAAAAGTACACAGGGAATGTAAAAAATAAATTTAATTGACTGATTTGATAATAAGAATACCTAAAGAATCCTGGACTGAAATTCATGACATCATTAACAATTGAACTGTCTGCAAAATGCAAAGAGCTAATGGCTATCTGCTGATACATTGAAAATAACTAAAAGGCAGAAATAAAAATAGCCACAGAGGCAAAAAAAAAATTGGTCAACTAATGTTGAGTTCCCCACATCACACCACCCCCAAAAAGAAAAAGATAGAGACAACAAAAGAAGAGACAAGCTTTTGGAGCTAAAGAAGCAGTACACCAAAATTGAGAACAGTGAGAGATTTACTTTAAAAATTATAGAAATCAAGGAAAAACTTTTATGCAAAGATGTAATGAAAAAAGACAGAAAAAAGAAAGTTTTATTGGAAAAATAAGATATAACATAGAAATGGCATGAATGTACTGAATGCTCCAGAGAAAATATTGCCATATCAGTGATATATATCAGGGGTGTCAAATTCATGTCATCATGGCAGTGTCATGTGACATATTGGGACTTTCCTCCCCTTCGTTAAACCAGGCATGGGCGTGGCCCACCAGTGACTCATCCAGCCTACAGGCTGGCAGTTTGACAGCCCTGATATATATGAAAGGTTGTTTGTTGATTTGTTTATTTAAAAGACTTCTGTGCAACTTACAAAAGAAAGTCTTAAAACACTCAAAGGAATAGTAATAATTGTATTTATCTTTTATTCCAGTAACAATATATTCAGTTTCTTGCAATCCACACTTCAGCAATGGATACATTCTGAGCAGGAACTCTCCTGTCAAGATCTTTCTTATTAGATATAAGATCTTTGCCTTTACAGTTAGTTCTTGATGAATGGCTGCCTTGTTTAGCAAGTGTTTGCAGTTATGTCGTGATGGAAAGTAACTTTATGACCAGTGCTCACATTTACAATTTTGATAGATCCATACAGAAAAGGAAAGCTGAAGTAAGATTACAAAACCAAATTGCTATTCCCAACTACCTGTACTTATAAATTTAAGTAACTGCAAAAACATGACTTTACTATACACATTTGGGGATTGAGGTGGGAATGGGAAGAAGTACCTAACTATGTGATGAATATTTCATTGTCTAATAATACATAGTGCTTGGTTTATGAATGTAATATTTTAACTGTTGATTGCAGAGCTTTTTTATTGCTGATATATTTGACTTTTTTATCATTGTATTATTGTGTCTTGCCTGTTGCTGCTTGTGAGCACTTAGAGTCATGTTTTGCCTGTTGCTGGTTATGAGCCACTTAGAGTTGAAAGGTTTGATGGCGTTTGAAATTAATGCATGAAGAACAAAAGTAATATATCAAATACTTGTCAGATACACATGCCGGATTAAAATGAAATAGAAGCATTGATAATCAGATTGCTAAAATGTGATGGATAACGAAAAAAGCAAATGAGTTTCAAAGGACTTCAATTTTTCTTTATTAATTCTACTAAAATCTTTTAGTGTGCAGACAGCAACAAATGTGCAAAGCTCCTAAAAACTTGAATGTACTGACTCTTTGGAAATTTGTTTGTGATGGCTACAAATTACACAAATTTAGAATAAAGAACAAAGTGTGCCAACATGGTATCTTGGCATACTGTATGCTTAATTAATATGTAATATATATAAAATGAGAAACATTACGCTAGATTGAAGAAACAAAACCTGGAAATTGGAATTAAAATTGCCTTAAATAAACAATACATAAAAATTCCTTATTGGAAAAGACATTATTACAATAATAAACCAAGTTATTGGAAGAAATAAACATATTATTTTATTGAAATATATTCCAACAACTATGTTTAATCTATGAAGAACTTAATCTTAACATTAAAATAAACTATTGAGAAAAAGGTGATTATATAATCACTGAAGATTTGCATACTATACAATAAAGTTAGTTTAATGAAACTTGTGAGTTATGTAGCAAAAGAGATACAACACCACAAATATGATTCTGTATGATAAGTTTAATGATACACTAATGAAATAAAAGAAAGTTATATAATTTTAACAGTTTATATTATTTTCAATGGTTTTCAAAATATAAATTCAGAATTAAATATAATTTAGATACAGGTTTTTAG
Source organism: Pseudonaja textilis (assembly GCF_049901715.1). Taxonomy (NCBI): domain Eukaryota; kingdom Metazoa; phylum Chordata; class Lepidosauria; order Squamata; family Elapidae; genus Pseudonaja; species Pseudonaja textilis. The sequence continues at coordinate 38,072,411 of NC_141996.1, forward strand.
TGTTTAGTTTAGCATTGTTTTTAATTTTTTTTAAATGTATTTTTTTCTTGAAAAGTTTTTACATGAGGCTTTTTTCCTATTTCTAAGATAGTTTAATGCAGATAAGATTTGTTTTGTTTTCTTTTTTATTCTATAGAAAAATGAAAATAAACCATTTCATTCTTGTATATGATAGGTTGAATTTCTTTTTAAAGTAGATAAGTTTAATATAAAAGTAATACTTATATAGTTACATTGCTATTTAGTCTATTTATAAAACAAATGCCTAAAGTTTAAAAATCATACTAGCTTGATGAAATTATAATTAATTAATTAATTTGCTAATGATACTACTTTGATTGCTAGAGGCAAGGAAAACTTACCAGGGATGAAGGAACAGACATCAGCAAATGTTAGGTTTCTGCTTAATATTGAAAAGATAATGTCATCAGGCAGTGCTGACCCAATGAAATTGGTAAAAAAACGTTAAAGTAGTTCAGACTGTTAACTAGGGTAAAAAATTCACAAAGATGGTAACAGTAACTATGAAATGAACAGATGTCTCCTATTTGATAGAAAAGTTATGACAGTTGTAGGCAAGACATTAAAATATAGTGAAATCATACTGACAACAAGGTTTTTAATATTGCCAAGGTCATTTTTTTTTCAAATTATAAGATATGGCTTTGATATCTAGAACATCAGAAAAGCCAAGAAGAAATCAAATGATGCCTTTGAGTGGTGGTGCTGGAGAAAATGGATGAAGATACCTTGAATCATAAGAATAAAAACTTACTGATTGCTAGATGATAAAACCAGATTGCTCATTAGCAACATTAATAATGTAGTTACAGATTTAATGTTTTGGTTACATAATATTTTGGATCAATTGGCAGTTCTATTAAAAGAAAAATATCTGGATGCTAGGCAAAATCAAAAAAACAGTTTAAAAAGAAACCAAGAGAAGATAAGGTGCTGCTGTCATGTAAAGGTGGTATTCAGCAGGCTCTGACCAGTTCTGGAGAACCAGTAGTAGAAATTTTGAGTAGTTTAGAGAACTGGTAAATATCACCTCTGACTGGCCCATCTATTCTCTGCTTCCTGAGTCCCAGCTGATTGGCTGGGTCTTCTTTTGTTGCCCTGCACAGGAGAACGGAGCTGGAAAACAGGTTAATGGGGTGGGGAGAGAATGTGGATTTTGCAGCATCCTTGATTGAAGTGGTGTTATGGTCCATCAGTGGCCTGCTGAGGTGGCAGCAGAGTCAGACAGTGGGGAGGAACACGGGCCAGTTCAGGAGCTGGGGGAGGGCTTGGACGAGGGACCTGCGTCTGACATAGAGATGGGGCCAAGGCCATCTGAGAGTTATGTGCTGACTCTGGACTCTGCAGAATCTGACATCAGCAAGGCAGAGGAACAGGGGGAGCCTGTTCCCCGTGCGCACTTGCACAGAGCTGCCAGAAGGCAAGAACAGTTAAGACAAAAGGGGTGACTCGGCAGTAAGACTTGGAGATGATTGGTCCCTTCCATAAGACATAAAGGAGGAGCAAAGAGACATGAGCCTTTGCAGGAAGCAACTTGTTTATTCTGGTCGGTTTAAAATCTGAAGCTCCATGTTGATTTTGTGTTCCGTTTGGCCTTGTACAGCTAATTGGCAATTTAGTCATTGGCAGAATTTCTGGGAGATAAAGGTGGGTGCTTATCAGCCTTATCCTGAAAGACTGTGGCAGACTTCTGTTGGACTATACATAAACTATGTACCTGAATGGCACATAGCCATTCAGGTAAAAAAACAGTGGGAACAGCACGTGATTGTTACTGTCTTACAAAGCCTTGGTCAGAACAGGTGGGTATGTAGATTTTACAGTATCCTTCCCCTGGAGTGGGGTGGGAATGGAGATTTTACAGTATCCTTTCCCTGCCATGCCCACCAAGCCATGCCCACCAAGCCAAGCCACACCCACCAAGCCACGGCCATAGAACCAGTAGTAAAAAATTTGAACCCCACCACTGCTGTCATGCCCCCATTGGAGTCTGAATCTGGAGGGGAAGATGAGCTGGAACAAGAGCCGACAGAGATTGAGAGGGCGGCTCCATTGGCCTTGGAGGATCTTGGAGTCTTAGTGGACAACCAGCTAAATATGAGCCAGCAGTGTGCAGCAGCAGCCAAAAAAGCTAATGCAATCCTAAATTGTATTAACAGAGGGATACAATCAAGATCAAGGGAAGTTCTAATACCACTCTATAAAGCCTTAGTAAGACCACACCTAGAGTACTGCATCCAGTTTTGTTCACCACATTGCAAAAAGATGTTGAGACTCTAGAAAAGGACAGAGAAGAGCAACCAGGATGATTAGGGGGCTGGAGGCTAAAACATACAACAAAAGGTTGCAGGAACTGGGCTAGTCTAGTAAAGAGAAGGACCAGGGGAGACATGATAGCAGTTTTCCAATATTTGAGGGGCTGCCACAGGGAGGAAGGGGTCAAGCTATTTTCTAAAGTGCCTGTGGACCAGACAAAGAATAATGGATGGAAACTGAACAAGGAGAGATTTAACTTGGAAATAAGGAGAAATTTTCTGACAGTGAGAACAATCAACCAATAGAACAGCTTTCCCTTGGAAGTTGTGGGAGCGCCATCACTTGAGACTTTCAAGAAGAGATTGGACTGCCATTTGTCAGAAATGGTGTAGGGCCTCCCGCTTGGGTGGGGGGTTGGACTAGATGACCTACAAGGTCCTTTCCAACTCTGTTAATCTGTTATCTGTTATCTGAAACTGGGGAAGGGCAGAATCAGTCCAGGAAAAGCTCTTCAGGATTAGGAAGTCATGCAGACAGGGAGGAGCAGGAGGGGCAGAGCTCATGCAAAGAACAAGGACTCCTGATCCTAGAAGATGGAGACAAGACAGAAGGTGGGACCAACTGCAAATTGAGCTGGTTACAAGGGAAGATAGTGCCCTGCCCCTCTTCACAAGGCATACCTGGGGACTGAGATGTAAGAAGGTTCCGGTGGGAGGGGCATTTGTCAGGAACAAGCACTGAATCTGTGGAGCCTTGTGTGAACTTGCCAATGCCTGGAGATTACTGTGCTCTGTCTTGTGGTGCTTGCCTGGTTTGCCTGGCTTACTTTCTTGGTTACTGTTTGGCTACCCTTGCTTACTGGACTACTCGCAGCGAGAGGCTGCTAAAGGTGCATGTGAGAACTTTGCTCCAGGGCTTGTAGTAAACATGGGAACATTTGGGGACAAAGTTGGAGCAAAGGGAAGTAAGACTTGTTCTCGGCTGTGTTGCTTTTGTGCCACGCCACGGGTCATCACAGATGCGTTCTATCAAAGATGATACAAGCATGAATTTACAAAAACTCAAGAAGCAGTTACTGACTGAAAATTTGGCAAAATTATGTTCCCTGGGTCATGAAGAATCAAAACTTGACTAATTTTTTATTATATTTATTAACTGGAGAGAGAAACCTTTACCTTTATTTTTCGTATTTCTTATGAACTAATGATTGAATAATGACAAACTCCTGACTATAAAAGCAGAACTTGCTTCGTAAGATAAATGAGATGGAATACTTAATCTTAAATAGAAAAGTCCTAACTCATCAATCATCCTAGATATTTAATTTTGCAGATATTTTCATAGTTTCCCTTCCCATGCAACACATTTTTAAGTCTTCCTCCATTTTTTTAACATGCGTGTTCTTCTTTTCAATCACAGATAACTCTGGTATATTGTGCATGTGTTTGGAAATCCCACAATATTTTAACATTATTTTCAACCACTTTTTTCACTATATGTTCCCTCCATTTTTTTCTTTATGAGAACATTAGAAAGTGTACAAATATTCCTGTTATGTCCCTGGAACTCTAGGAGTTCCCACTCAGGTCCGTTCACATTGCGGGGGCGGTTTTTCCCCCTCGTTCATTGGTTGATTCTCCCCAGCAGCCAGCTATAAAAGCAGGCTGTGGGGTCCAACCAGTTGCTGATCGCTGCGAGCCAGTTCCAGGCTTGGCAAGCACGGTCAGTCCTTTATTGTTATAATAAAGTATTTGTTGCACTAATGCTCTGGTCCAGCCTCTCATTACCCAAACTTAACACTGGAGACGAGGATGGGATGGCTACCAGAAGCACAATGCAACCGCTGAGTCACTAGCCGCCGATCCGCAGCCAGAGAGAACGATCGTCGGCGCAGAGCAACGCTGATCCGCAGCCAGAGAGAGCGGTCAGCAAGCAACGAGAAGTGAACGCTGATCCGCAGCCAGAGAAAGCGGTCAGCCAGCAACGAAAGTGAGAAGCGCCTGTAGCTGCTTGTTAGCCCAGCTACAGGAAAGTGAAGCGCTGCGAGCCGCAGCTGCTCGCTTTTAGGCGCGAAATTCAAACGGCTGTCATTTGAATTTCAAACCTAAAAAGTACAGCGCGGTGCTGTAAGTCAAGTCACTGACGCCCACGCAGGCGCGAATTTCAAAACGCTGCTAACGGCTGGCAGCCTAACTTCGTGTTTAGCCCAGAGAGAGAGAGAGGATTGTGAAAAAGCCTCTCCAGAGCTGAAATCACTTGCCTGCCACAGGCACTAGAAACCTTCTGCTGCTGCCCCAGAGAGATTTTTTTCCACAGATTGTACAACTGATTTCCTCACTATGAATTCCAATCCAGTCTTCCCAGCGTTCAAACCGGATGAGGAGAAGTGGGAGTCATACAAGAACCGCTTTAACCATTACATCGACGCAATTGGGCTGGCTGATGCAGGGAGCACCGGAAAAAATCATATTTCCTGATCTACTGTGGAGCCATCGTCTTTTGACACTGCCACAGTACTCGTGGCTCCACGTGAGTTAAAAACGTTCCATGGTCTGAACTGTTAGAAATCCTTACTAACCACTATTCTCCCAGACCTTCACAGATTGCCAGGCGATTCACCTTCCGTATGAGGAAGCAATCAGACAAAGAGACCATCAACCAGTACATGGCCGCCCTCAGGACCGCAGCACTCCATTGTGGGTTTGGAACCTACCTGGAGGACATGCTCCTCGATCAACTAGTCTGCAGGGTCAAGGATCTCCACCTCCAAAGGCGCCTACTCGCTAAGAAGGACCTCAACCTCGCACAAGCCGTCGAGGAGGCCCTGGCAGCAGAACTGGCAGCACACTCAGCCACCGAAATCCATGGTCCAACTTCCAAGCTAACGACAGTTCCAGTCCACTCCGAGGAGGTGGTAGTAGAGGAAGCCCCTAGTGATGAAACCGACATCCACCGCCTCACCAACGCCAGACATCCGCAGGTAGGAGCCAAGCAAGAAAACATCAGTCCACCCAAGCACATCACCCTGTGCCTATCCTGTGGTGGATCTCATCCGAAGGCGCCTGCAAATTCAAAGGAGCCACCTGCAACATCTGCCACAAAAGGGGCACATCGAGAGTCTGTCAAGCCTCTCAAAACTCAGCACAAAGGCACCCTCACTTCTCACATTCCGGACCTCAGAGGCAAGTATTGAACTGTCGCACTCACCACCATGCCAAGCACACTTGCCATACCATTAGTAAAATCTCTCTCCATTTTGTTAGAAGGTAAACCATGTCGCATGGAGGTTGACACAGGGTCAGCGCTCTCAATTATCTCATGGAGCACCCTCAAGAGGCTACAGCCCAGTCTATCAACAAGCCGGCTCCAGAAGTGCCAGTTTAGCCTGAAGGACTACCAGGGAAGGTCATTCCTGTAATCGGCAGAGGCAAGTTCCTTGTCAATTTTAAAGCTTTCAAAGGTCACCTACCTCTAGTGGTAGTTAACGGCAATCTCCCCACACTCTTGGGGCTTGATTGGTTTCCCCATCTCGGCCTAGGGCTAACAGGAGTCCATGCTGTCTCAACCTCTGACACTGACTCCTTATTCGCTGATTACTCAGATGTATTCAGCGATGAGCTGGGGTGTTATAACGGTACCCCTATCTCATTCTCAGTCGACCCCCAGGCAGTCCCAATCAGGCTAAAACCGCGAGAGTCCCATTCGCCATTCGGCCAAAACTAGATGCAGAATTGGATAAACTATTAAAACAAGGGGTCATTGAGCCAACAGATTTCGCCAAATGGGAGACGCCCATTGTCACACCCCTCAAAAAAGACGGTAGCCTGAGAATTTGCTCGGACTACAAGACCACAATTAATAAGTTTTTACAAGTTAGCGCTTACCCAGTGCCCGTCATTCAGCATTTATTACACACTTTTGAACCTGGCAGCATTTTTGCCAAATTGGACATGTCTCAAGCATATCAACAGTTCCCTGTTGACAGCCAAACAGCGGAACTCCAGACCATTGTCACCCACAGGGTGCTTTCCGCAAGCGTCTCCAATTTGGCGAAGTGTTGCCCCAGGCATTTTTCAATCCCTCATGGAGCGGATTTTGCAGGGCCTCCCTGGTGTAGTACCCTACTTCGACGACATCTTAGTCTCGGCCAGGGACAGACCCCAACTCTTCCAGAGAGTTCGAGCAGTATTAGAGAGGTTCAGACAGCATGGCCTCAAATTAAAAAAAGAAAAATGTGCCATTGCCACTAGACAGGTGGACTTTCTGGGTTATAAAATTGACGCCTCAGGCATTCACCCCTGGAGTCCAAGGTTAAGGCAATTCACGAGGCACCCACTCCAACCTCCAAAACTGAACTGCAGGCCTTCTTGGGGCTATTGAACTTTTACGCGTCCTTCCTGCCCCATAAAGCATCAGTGGCAGAACCCCTGCACAGACTGTTGGATAAAAATCGCCTTGGCACTGGGGTCACAAAGAAGACTCCGCTTTTCGCCGTCAAATCACTACTCACGTCAGAGGCGGTCCTTATTCAGTTCGACCCCAACCTTCCATTAGTGCTAGCAGCAGACGCATCCCCTTTGGAATTGGGGCAGTATTAAGCCACAGGCTCCCCAATGGCTCCGAGGCTCCCATCGCTTTTTCTCCAGGACGCTCTCTGCAACAGAGCGCAATTATAGCCAGATCGATAAGGAAGCTCTAGCAGCTGTTGCAGCAGTGAAGAAATTTCACGAATTTCTCTTTGGCCACTTTTTCGAGCTGGTCACGGATCATAAGCCTCTCCTGGGTCTACTAGCTGGGGACAAACAGACCCCTCAAGTCCTCTCTCCTAGAATGACGAGATGGACCCTTTTCCTAGCGGCATACTCGTATAGACTCATACACCGCCCAGGTAAAACATTGTCCCACGCAGACGCTCTCAGCCGCTGCCCTTGCCGGCTCCAGCCGAAGACCCTGCTCCTGTCCACGCTATCTTTGAGGTCACCCAATTGGACCTCCCCATCACTGCCCTTGACATTGCTGCCAAAACCAAGGCAGACAAAACAATCGCCCAGGTACTGGACTGGGTGAGGAGGGGGTGGCCGGGCGGTGATGTTGAAAACAAATTTACACCTTTCAAGACCCGCCTGCAGGAATTATCCAGTTTGCAGGGCTGTCTGCTGTGGGGCACTCGAGTGGTCATCCCGACCTCACTGCGTACCCGAGTTCTGGAGGCGTTGCACGAGGGGCACCCTGGCATCGTCAGAATGAAGGCATTAGCACGTATGGTGGCCGGGCCTTGACGAGGACATCATCAGATGGGTAAGCTCCTGCAATCCCTGCCAGGAATCCCATCCAGCTCCTCCTATTGCCACCCCTACTAAGTGGGAAAGCGCCAGCGCTCCGTGGTCCAGAATTCACATCGACCTAGCCGGCCCATTGCATGGCAAAATGTTCCTAGTGGTCGTGGGACTCCTACTCTAAATGGATTGACGTGGCACAACTATCCACGACCACCACACTAGCGATTACCAAGGTATTAACTCGCCTGTTTGTAACACACGGGCTGCCTGACTCCATTGTTTCCGACAATGGCCCACAGTTCGCATCAGCCGAGTTCAGCCATTTCGCTGCCAACCTGGGCATCCGCCACATCTTCACGGCCCCATTTCATCCTGCCAGTAACGGATTGGCTGAAAGAGCCGTTAGGACCACTAAAGAAGCCCTAGCTAGGTTCAGCAAGGATGACTGGCACCACAAACTCGCGTTCCTGATGAGCCAGCACTCAACTCCGTGCTCAGTCATCAATAAGTCCCCAGCTGAGCTCCTGATGGGCAGGCGCCTGAGGACTGTATTGGACAGACTTCACCCACATTACTGCCCTGACTCTCCCCTCGCTTCCACATCGGTGGTTAGACATTTTATCTTACAGGAACCCGTATTCGCGAGGAACTTCGCTGGAGACCCTCTGTGGATCCCGGGCGAGATCGTGGCCATCACCGGACCCAGGTCATATCGAGTCAGACTGGAGGACGGCCGAATATGGAGAAGGCACCTGGACCAGCTGCGAAGGCGTCACAGCACCCTCGTCAGCAGTGACCCAGAATTACAAACCGGAGCGAGGCCTCAGCATCAACCCCACATCAGCATCAATCCCAGTGACCTGCTTACACCAGCAGCCGCCCAGGGAATCCGGACACGGACAGCGACGTCCAGATGGCTGACCAGTCCGAACCAGTCTACGGGAGCACGTCCCCAGTGACCAGCCCTACGAGTCCCGAGCCAACCCGAACCGAAGGGCGCGTTAGTGACACTCTCACTGATTCTGCCTTCCCCTACAGACTCTGAACTGACAGACAACCCACCAGAGCTGCGCCTGCTCTGGGCGCCAGCATAAACCTCCTGCCTACCTCAAAGACTATGCGTGTTCGCATCTGGGGGAAGGGGTGTTATGTCCCTGGAACTCTAGGAGTTCCCACAGGTCAGGTCCGTTCACATTGCGGGGCGGTTTTCCCCCTCGTTCATTGGTTGATTCTCCCAGCAGCCAGCTATAAAAGCAGGCTGCGGGGTCCAACCAGTTGCTGATCGCTGCGAGCCAGTTCCAGGCTTGGCAAGCACGGTCAGTCCTTTATTGTTATAATAAAGTATTTGTTGCACTAATGCTCTGGTCCAGCCTCTCATTACCCAAACTTAACAATTCCAATGAATTTTTGCAACTATTTAATGTCATTGTTTATGTTCAGCTCATGATATCTTTGCATGAACTAAGTTGATGAGCTACCCTTTCTTCTGCTTCTTTGCACAATCTGTATTCTGAATCATTTGATGATTTTTCAGGTCTAACCTTGATTGCCTTATTATTAAGGCATCCATTTTATAATTCCAGCTATTCAGGTCATAATTCTTCTATGGTATAAGCACATAAGTGGGCAGGACAGATTAGGAAACCAAAGTTACACAAGCTAATTCTACTGTTATTGTAAACCAGAATAATAGTAGTGTAATAGTATCATTATAATACTATTATATTAATACTAGTAATGTACTATTATAGTAGCAGTATACTTATATACTAATATATACTAATAATACTACTACAATAGTGGTATAATCATGTTGTTAGGATCAAAAACATAATCTTGCAAGTTTGAATGCACTTTCCCCTCTCTCTTTCACAAGAACTAGAGAAGACTGTTCTGAGATGCTTACATGGATTATATGCCTGTATTCAAATTTCTTTTTTTTTTGACTCCTTGGTTGAGACTCTTCTTCCTGTTCTTTTATTCCTTCTTCCCAATGCAGTACAATTCTTTGAAGTACAATTCTTTAAAGAACAACTCTTTCTGAGGTTTATGGAAGATGAGGGGAGGAGGAGAAAATATTTCTCCAACACCAAACCAACCATAATGCTCAAAAATACTTTCTGAAACCCTTGCAGGTACATGTAAGTCAATGAAAATATGTTGTTCTTTTAAGATACTGAAAGATTCTCACACTGGATCAAAAGCACCTTTTGTTTGTTTTAAATATGGATATTACAGACCAATAGTAAACAGTCTGAACCAGGGGTTTCCAACCTTGGCAACTTTAAGCCTGGAGGACTTCAACTCCCAGAATTCCCTTGCTGGCTGGGGAATTCTGGGAGTTAAAGTCCACCAGGCTTAAAATTGCCAAGGTTCCAGAACCCTGGTCTGAACAAACAAAGAATTAAAAGTAATCAGAATAGAATCTTTTGGTTATCTGCTATCCATCCAAGGTAAATTATATTCTCTCATTGTTTATGGTAGGAAACTCTGCTTCTGTCAATAACAATACTCCAAAAGCCAGTCCTTCCTGTTATTGTTCTATAAGTCTGTTTTTTAAGGTACACTGAAGACAGAGCACTCCTGTGAAAAAACAGGACTGGTCTAGTAAAACTTTTATTTTGTTGAATACTGTAGTTTAAGATTCCAGCACTGTCTTAAGGAAAATTCAATGGATATAGTTTGGTGCAGCATTGGCTTATAGATGGCAGCATTTTCTACTGGATATATTAGTCTGTTGTTTGCTTGTGTATGAGTGCTGTCTACCAGGCTTTATAAGAATGTTCAACTTCATTTGTTGTGTTTCCTCCTCCTCCTCCTCTTCTTCCTCCTCGTTGTCCTACTCTCTCTCCTCCTCCCCTTGCTCCATTCTGGTTCTTCATATGTACCACTGATGTCAACTAACTTCAATAGCACAATCTTATACGTGTCTGCTCACAAAGAGTTCCACTAAATCCAGTCAATCAAATTTATAACAGCTCACAGATTCAGACCTCATAAAACATTACATAGTATATACAGTAATACATACATAATAAAATATGGCCTGTAGTCATGCCTATTTTACTTTGCTGTCAACAAAACCAAATTGTACAGGTTACAAATACAAAGTTTGCAATAGCAAACATTATCTAAGGAAATTTATCTTCCAAAAGAAGCTATACATTGAATTCTTCTGTCCAACCTGGAAACTGATTAAGGAGAGGTGCTAGTAACTCATTGCAAGTGTTTCAGTAAAAAAAAACCCTGAAAGGCAGGACATGATCCCATAATTCAATCAAGCTCCCAGCTTTACAAAGACAAAGCCTACCAGCATAGGGGATTCTGTAATATTTACCATCCAACACTGCTGACAGTAAAATATGAATCCTCTATAGTGTAACTGCCCTTCATTTTCTTGTTCATAACCTGGTTAGCTATAATTATGATATAAAGTAAAATTCATTTAATTCACAGGAATGTATGATTGGGAAATATGCATTTAATTGTGGCCTTAATCTTTTAGAAGGAAGAATCAGGAAAGACAATTCTTCACTTGTAATTAAATTAGTTTTCTTATCATATGGGACCTCTCTAAAGTTTACTTGCCTGCATGTTTTTATCAGGCTTATTTTAGATAATTTGAATGTGAAAGGTTACTCCATTGTTTGGAATGCACAAAAAAGCTTCACATGTTGACATGAATTTCAAGAAAAGAATCCTTATACTCCACTCAAATTGATAATGATCTGATTAGCCTTGCCTTTTGAGAGTGTGCTTGTAAAATATAGGTAGTGATCCTGTATCTTTAGTTAATGGCCACATTTTTTCTATATTATGCGCCCCATTTTCTTACATGTTTTATAGCAGGGCTGTCAAACTCCAGGGCCGTGGGCCTGATGTGTCATGTGCTAGCCACACCCATGCCCGGTTTAGCGAAGGGGGGAAAGGTCCTGATATGTCATGTGACGATGCCGTGACAATGTGAGTTTTGACACCCCTGTTTTACACCTTCATCTTTTCTTATGCATTTCTGTCTTCCATAATGTCAAGTTATCTCCCATGTTTCTTCTGACAGTCTTCTGAGCTTCTAGTTTCCCTCATTTACCAGAAAGCTATATTTTTCAGTCTATTTTCTTGAACAATGGTTATTCTGTCTGGCAATGGTAAGAGTTGTAATTCAATACTCCTAGGATGTCATGTAGAATAAGCCTTTTACACTAGAATGTTAGTTTGTGGTGCATTTCTAGAGTTAAATAAACCATGATACAACTGAATAATGTATAGTATTACCCTTCTGGGCATGGTTCACTGAAACAAGAAAGACACTGACTTGAACGGTAAAAAGAAGAAAAGGAGATGAATTCAGAATGTTGCTGGTGGAAGGAAGGATATACAGTAATTGTCATAGATGCTTCAAACATGTGACATAAGAATGCAGGGATCTTGTTAGCTAACTGAAGCTCAGCTATGTAATTGAACAGTAGGTATGTTCCTAAAATTTTTCAGCATTATCTATTTATTTGTGGAATTTATATTTCATTTTTCTACCAACAAACAGGAACCAGACATTTTTCGCAAGTTCAGGGTGATGATAGACAATCCTCTGATAGAGCATGCCACTTGGCTTCTGTATCTAAATAAAAGCACTCTTAGATGAAATGTCTTAGCAGACCAGAACCTTCTGCCAGACCTGATGGGCCAGGTACTGGTACATGAAACTATGTAGAGGCAATCCCTCAAATAACCATGTCATATAGACATCTTTCTCTCTACCACCTTACAAAGGCTGAACAAGGGCTGAATTTCATAATCTCATTGAAGGAGGTAATAAGTAATGAGCTTAGGCATGATGACTCTACTGGTTTTATTTGGAATTCTGTCTACATAATTGTTACCTTCTCCCCCCCCCCCCCATTTGCAAGCCTATAGTAGAAAAGCAAGCCCATAAATTAAAGGTTGGAAGTCATATATTTTCCAGATGGTCATTGACATACACACCCTGCTTGCATTTCTACTTAAGTGGTAGATTACTGCTCCCAGAGATATGCTTTCATTTGGTATCTCCCAATATCATCAGTTTATCAGACAAATAGGAATACCAAAAACTCTTTACTGAATAACTAATAAAGAAAAAAATTATAAAAAAGAAATACTTTTTATTTTCTTATCTTCTGGCTCTTATAGTTTGAGACCACATCTAGGGAAATTATTCCTTCTGCTTCCTTTTTACCATTCATCCTCTTTTTCACTTTTTACATTAAAGCTTGACAATTTCTTTGAATTCATTCAACATTCTACTGATTACCTATCCATAGTTTTCATAATTTCAAATGATTCCTGAAGTTCTCCTCAAAAATGGTGTATATTTTAAAAAATCATAGCATGTTAGCTTGCTTCTGCTGCTTTAGGTTGGCTTGGAACTTGCATGTGAACTTGCACAGTTCATGATCTTTTCTTCGGACAGCTACTTGCCACATCTTTTCTATTATAAATTAGCTCTTCTAATTACCTGTTCCAACAATACAGTCGGTCTGATTTCTGTATACACCATCTAGCAAGTATACAGAATGCATTGTTTCAATTGTTGAAGGACTTTACTAGCAATAAATAAATCATTGGATTGGCAGAAATCGATAAGTTATTTTCCTGTTTCATTTCTGTTTCCTAGTCCATTCGCTCCAATTATACTTTCTTCTTCTTCAGCTTTAGCATTCCAATCTTTACATCTTACTTGTTCTCTTGATTTCAGATTGAATTTGGCCATGATATTCATCAAATTATATTCTTTTGTATCAATGTTTAGAATATAAACTTGGATAACTGTTACATTAAAGAATTGTTGATCAGATCTAATTATATTATTTAGTAATTAGTTGCATTCTACTCAAATACTGCTCTTGTTATACCTTTCCTGACTATGAAAGCTGTTCCATTTTGTTTTTCATGGCTTGAGGAGCAAACAATATGATCTTCTGACTGAAACTGTCCTATTACAGTCTATTTCAATTTGCTGATGCCTAAAATATCAATGTATAATCAATTTATTGCATACTTTGCTGGGTTGAACTTTCCTGTATTTGTGCTTCTTAACATTTCATATTCCCACTGTCTGCAGCTTCAGATTTTCTTTGCCTGCATGGCAACATCAGAAACTAAACATCCCAAAAACTTTAGTATCACCACATTATAAATACAATTAGCAATCTTAAAGATTTCTGCTCTTCCTCATAAGTATGTGGAAGAATACTATCATCCAACATGTTATATTTTTATCCATATAGTTTGCCGGGTAAAATACAGGAGTGATTTATCACTTCTCCCTAAAGTATTCCTTTTTTATTTATTTTTTTGTGATAATATCGAATGTTTAATATTTTATTATGATAAATGTATTTTTATCAGTTAGCTTAGATCGATTTTAGGGTGTTTCATTCTCACAGGTAGGAAATTTTATGCTATTTACCCATGGTTTCTTTCAAATCTAGGTTTAAATCAATGAACTAACTAAATAAATAAAATGATTAAGCTGTATCTATCCCATCTCTGTTGAGGCATAAAATTAAGTGCAGTAAGCAAAGATTAACTTATTTTCTTTTTTAAAAATGCATTAAAGAAAGATGTCAGCTCAAATGCCTCATTCTTCTTCATTCCATTTAAGTATTTTTCAGAAAAAGTTCCAAACACTGTCTTGTCTTTGTCCCCCACTCATACATAAGAAATAAAAAAATACAAAGCTAAAACAACCATTTATTTTTACACCCATTAAAAATGCCATTTAACAATGTATAAGAATTCAAGAACCCAACTTCAACAGACTAAAATGTCAACCTTAAAGAGGTTTTCATGCAAAAGTTGTGTGATTTAATTACTGGCACCTCCAAATGACTGGAAATAACACCAATTTTCATGGGAAACAGTACTGAGCCACATGAACTAGTTGCCTTTTGATCAATACTTTCTCCCATAGGACACTCAAGGCGACCAGTGATCTACAGTAAAATACAGATAATTAAAAACTGAACAAAACCAGTGGTGGTATTCTACCAGTTCAGCCTGGTTCTGCCGAGACGATAGCACTGATGAGCAACAGAGACCCAACTGTTTCTCTTCGCCACTCTGCTGTTGGGCCCACCTGCCAACCTGGCTCCCACACTCACCTTTATTCCCTGATTTTGAAGCGCAGCTGCTTTGTGTGACACAGTAGAGTGCCTTGCGACAGCTGCTGAAGTGACCGGGAGAGTGCAGGCTTGCAAGAGGTGTGTTGTAATGCCTCTGTGCCTGCGCAGAGTGCACGTTTGGCACACGTGAGCACACAAAGTGCAAAGCGTGCCCACCAAGCCACACCCACCGAACCGGTGGTAAACTTTTTGAATCCCACTACTGAACAAAACAGTTGAAAAATAGCACAGTATTATGAAGGTTATAGCTGAATGACGTGGTCTTATCTTCTGAAAGCAGAAATGAGAAGTGTTGATGAGGTTCTAGAATGAATGTATTATGTTGCTTGAGTGACAGAAAAAGTGGCTTTATTTTGCTTTGAACATCTCACTTTAACATATATATTGTCTTCTATAAGAGACTATGGCCCAGTAGTTTAGATGTTAATCAAGAATACTCCAGCATCATATTTTGGTCATGCCCCAACATACATAAAAACATAAGACACCTAATTTAAAATAAATACTTCAAATATATGTCTTAAACCATAACTAAACACCTTTCTCTCTCCCTCCCTTCCTCTTTCCCTCTCCCTCTCTCTCTTTCTCTCTTTCTCTCTCTCTCTCTCTCTGTCTGTCTCTGTATCTTTTTATCTCCCTCGCTCCCTCTCTCTCTCTCTCTGTGTGTGTGTGTGTGTGTGTGTCTCCAACATTTTAAAATATAACCTAGGGCTCTGTTTCCTTCAAGAAAAAGAAAAACCAAAAGCCACAATTGCTAATTGTGTGTATGTTTGTCCACCCCTTTTCTAACCTTCTTCATACTAAATTTAAAAAATCAACAAAAAATAAAACAAAGGTACACTGTACTTTAATTGTTGCTTTATTCAAAGGTACTTTCTGTGGGCCTAAACATATTTCAAGGTGTCTTGTAGGAGGATGAAAGGGATGGGGAGGGAGGAGACAGATATTCTAAAATAGAAGTCACTGTATTGTACAGTATGTGTCAATGGCTTTGAAACTGGTTCTCCTGGAAAATGAAATTTATTGATACTCAGAGTAGGGATGATGATGATCTTAGTCATATCAAGATGGAACTGATATGACATAATGACTGGCATGATTATATCAAAATCACTTTCATTTTCTCCCCCACCCCCCCACAGGGTAAAGTAAGTAGATAAATAGATGGAGGGGAAAGGTGATTCTGAAGTTTGTAACAGCCTAATTGAAAAACAGGGTGAAATATTAACTCTGAACTTCCCAGCCAGCCTGAACATGGAATAGAGGAATGGACTACTGGCCCCCTACATTCAGAAGTGTTCTCCTTGTAAAGATATTGAGGAAGCAAAAAAAAAAAATGCGATACAACAAGAATGGTCCCTGAAGCCTTGACTTTTTCTCTGATGTATAAAATTGTTACCATGGTTCTACAGTAGCTGATATAATCCTGAAAAATAAAAACTACTAGATCAGCTGGGCTATTATAGTTATACCTAGTTGTTTAATGTTCAATCCGTGCTTGGTTTTGTTTGTTCATTTGTTTTATATCATTCTAGCTAATGTGAATACCTGGACTTGTATTAGGATTGAAGCCTAATAATCTGTGATGAAGTGAATTTTCTAGATCTATAATTTCACTTTAAAGCTGAAGGTAGCATCAAAACTGCCTTGGTTGTTCTGTGAAATGAACTTTTTTAAAAGAGAAGAGCAGGGATGAGTCTCTATTTATTCTGTTTGACCACTCAGTAGCTATTGATTACTGTATTGTTATATTAAAAAAAGATGAAGCAGATTTGAACTTGTAGTGATCCTGCTTGGATGGATTACTATTCAAGGATGTATTACCAAGGTTTTTTTTCCCCAAACACATGGAATGTATATATGAGGTTCAACAGTGTTCTTCATTAACTTCATTCTATTTAATAGTTACATGTGGAATAAAGTCATTCAGAGATTTAAAGTGGAGTTTTAGAGTATTCACATATTTAAAGTAGAGGGCCATTGATCTTTTTTCTCCTCATTAGAGTTAGGTAAGTCAATGGAGTAGATTAATCATTACGTGGTTATAATGAGATAAGGGATTGGATGAAAGCCAGTAAGCTGAAGCTCCATTCACACAAGGTAGAAATGTTGTTTAATATATACTGTATAACTGTGTGAGTAGGGTTCAGTCAGTTCTGGAAAGGGTTGTACCCTTATAGCTTTCATATTTCTCTAGATCAATCTTTGTTCTTAGAAGCATTAAGTGTCTTCTGTGTCACAAAGCATATTTTACCAGCTCTTAAAATCTTGACTTAGAACAAAAATATGGCAGATAGAACTGCTGTAAAAATTAGGCATAATTGTCATATTATCATTGTATCATTGACTCCCAAGTTGTTTCTAGTTAAGTTCAAACTGCTAATATTTTCTAACACAATATGTGTTTTTAGATCCTGTATTTCAAGGTACATCTACAATGTATTCATATCCAATTTAATTATGGTCCACTGATGATTTGCCCATTACTAGATAATGAACATCAAAAACAGTTTGTTACGAATGAAGCATTGGCATTGGTAGACTGTATCCTTGAAATGTTTTCTCCAGAAAAACACTCTATTGTCTTTGATAAGTCTTAGTCTAGGGATAAGCAAACACTTTTTTAATCTTGAAATTGTTACAATGGGGATTTTTCTAGCAGTTTCTGCTGCTTTTAGTTTTTCTATGTTTTTATAATCTTGTAATGTGTTATTATTGTGTTTCTGCTGTTTTCAGTTTCTGCTGCAGATGCAACACCAGACATTTTGACTT
The DNA here is from genome assembly GCF_049901715.1 of Pseudonaja textilis. Lineage (NCBI taxonomy): Eukaryota > Metazoa > Chordata > Lepidosauria > Squamata > Elapidae > Pseudonaja > Pseudonaja textilis. The sequence goes on from NC_141996.1 coordinate 38,089,899, forward strand.
TTTGCATTGTTTAGCCTGTTGACCACTACAAAATTATGAATAAAAATAGCAAGCAAGTGACTTGCTCTTTGTTTCTCTATTTGCCATGCTGCAAGATTTTTTTCCCCTCCTGTTTGGAAGACTTATGCTTTATTGTCTCCTTCAACCTGCTCTCTCTGGGGGAAGGGAGGGATCTTTCCATCTTAAAACCATTATAGGGTTGAAAGGGAGCCTTGGGAATCTTCTAGTCCAGGGTCTCCAACCTTGGCAACTTGAAGCCTGGCGGACTTCAACTCCCAGAATTCCCCAGCCAGCTTTGCTTTGCTGGCTGGGAATTCTGGGAGTTGAAGTCCGCCAGGCTCAAGTTGCCAAGGTGGAGACCCTGTTCTAGTCCAATCCCCTGCCTAAAGCATCCACGTAAAATCGGGACAACTGGTTGCCCAATGTTTTTGTAAAAACCTCCAGCGATGCAGCACCCACAGCTCTGGCAGAAAAGCTGTTCCACTCTTTAATAGTTCTCATTGTCAGGAAATAATTCCCTATTTACAAGTTCCTCTGATAAGCTTCTACTTATTACCTCTTGTCCTATCCTCAGGTGCTATGGAAAATAATTTGATGCCTTTTGTTTCTTCTTCCTTCCTTCTTCCTGGAAGACTGTTATTATATCTCCCCTCAGACTTCTTCTTTGTTAAGTTAAATGTACTTAGCCTCCATACTCTCTTATCACCTTTATTGCTTTTTTTCTCCATTCTTTCTAGGGCCTTCACCCTCTTATTTGAGTTATGATGGCTAGAACTGGATCTAGTACTAAGGTACCTAAATCCCTCTCGTAGGCACTTTTTTTTTTTGCATAAGTACTACATACTCTCAAAATGTCATGTACCCCCGGTGTCAAAAGTCTTTTATTAAATATATATTTAATTTGTTAACAGCCATCTTCATTGCTCTTTACAGGTGGGGAAAATCACTTGTATTAGAATAACATGAAGTTAGTTTGTTAACAAAACTGACCAATCTTTTAAGAAGATACTCAAACAGATCAGTTTATTGCACCAGTGCCATGAAGAAGCAAATTTAAAGCTGTTTTTTTATGTTTATCAGAGGAATATAGATACTTAATATAAAGAAATCAAAATTTGCTTCTTAAACTGGATGATGGATTAGCAAGTTTAAGGATAAGAAAAAAAAAGAAAGGTTTTTACAGTTACAAAATATTTTAATATAAGATATTAATGATGACAATGTGGGGGGGCGGGAGTTCATCCTAAAATGGCAGCACCAATGGACTGCCAGATTCCAACAAGAAGATACCAATATGTTAAACCTTATTTCTGTTGCTGCTGGATTTCCATAAAATGAAATAATTAACAGGCAAAATCAAGTGGAGCGGGCAAAGACCCTGGAATATGAAGCCCACCAAAAGTCCTGGTTATGCAAAGTTCCAATCAAGAGTCCCGTTTGATGGGAGTGCCATCACTTGAGACTTTCAAGAGGAGATTAGACTTCCATTTGTCAGAAATGGTGTAGGGTCTCCCACTTGGGTGGGGGGGTTGGACTAGATGACCTATAAGGTCCCTTCCAACTCTGTTATCTGTTATCTGTAACTTTTCAATGTGCCTGCAGGTTGATCTGATGCTTTATTTCAGCCAGAGGATGGCAACACAGAAAACTGAAGAGGAGATATCTGTGTGCTGCTAATTAACTGGAGCCAAGCTCAGAGTTGAATCTATTTTAATGTCAGGAATCCCAAAATACGTCAGGGGAATATACCGCTGTGTCAGGGTATGCACAGGCAATTCTTTTGTTACCTTTGAATAAAAAAGAGAAGCAAAGCTGTAGCTTCTGCTAGATTTTCCAGTTCAGCCCTTCACCAGTTCTAGCAATAGTGAACTTTCCACATCAAAGGGAAAGAACTTTTCTTATCCAATAGTCTTTCCTATTTATGATAAGCAAACAAACTGACTGTATACATCATTTAATACCTAAATTCAATTTCTTGCCCCCCTTCCCTTATTAGCATTTTACTATCACTGATTTTCCCTTATATTTTTCTACACAAGATGATAAGTATTTATCAAATGCATAAGTTACAGTGCATGATTATTGTGGCATTAATACTGATTCCTCTGCCCAAAATATGTATGTTTAAGAGTCCCTCCCCCTTTTCTATCCTTGCAAGAGAGGTAGATTAGATTGAGCTGCAATGATTGGGTCAACATATTCCATTGAGTTCTGTAACTATGCAAGAATTAGAACTCTGATCGCACACTGTACTATATGATGCAAGGTTTCATTATGCTGTATATTATATTGAGACTGGCTTCTCTTTATATCATCACCAATGGTCAGTAATCACAGAACTAAAAATAAATAGGTTGCCAGAAACTGCATGTTACAAAACGTGTAAGTAATTCTAGCAACTGATTAGCTCTGAAATAAATGGGCTAAACTGTATATTCATTTGATGTAATATTATAATGAAGTCATATGGCATGATGAATGGAGACTTCAAGGAGACAACTCCTAGCAACAACTTCTGCCTGTGGGTTTTGGGACTATCTACTGAAGTTAGGAAGCTGCTGCATATTTTACCTTGGAGAAAGCTGAACTTCCCATTCATGGTTGGCGTGCAATACCAAGATATTCATGCATTCACATCTCCTGCTTGATAAGCTGGTGGCAGTTATGGCCAACTGCCTTTGCACAGCTTAATCAGTTTGCTAGTTATGCTGTTTCCTGCCTCAGGAGGTCCTTCAAACATTCACTCAAGCTCTAGTCTATGTGATTTGATTACTGCAATATTGAAGACCGCTTAGAAGAATGCATGGGCAATGATGGATATACTTCAATATGTCTTTGTGAAATACCTGTGCTCTACATAGGATCCAGGAAGCATGCCTTCTTGGTTCAAGTATCTGCACCCTGCAAAGAATTTCCTCCAATACCCAAATGGCTCTCACCAGTTGGCATTCTCTCAGGCCTTGGGTGGCAGATGATGGTTGGGTTAGATATTGGGATATTTTGGGATATCTGCTAGAAAGCTTTATTTTTATTTTGTTTGTTCTTTATTTTTCAACTCTTCTATTTTGATTTTGTTGTTTGTTTTTATTATTGTTTTTATTATGTTTTGTTATTATGTATCACATAGTTATTTGCAGTTGAGCAGCACCAGATTAACCTTGATGATCATGATCATCATCAGGAGCACCATTTGAAAATCATCAACATTGACAAAGTCAACACTAAACAAAGAAAAACCAAGAACCCTTGCTGAAGACAGTGAATCAAGGAACTCTCTTGAGAATAACAAAGATAAAGCCTGAATATAGAAATAATTGAAAAATGATTTGTTAAATGAAAGAACAAGCCAATGAATAGACAACACCTGAAGAATATAGAAGAAAAATCTGATAAAAAACACATGTGCGTTAAGATTAGGAATGTTAAAGAAAGAAACTGAAGGGTTTATTTTAGCAGCTCAAGAACAAGCTTTGCCAACTGGAAGAAGGCAACAATCTATCTATCTATCTATCTATCTATCTATCTATCTATCTATCTATCTATCTATCTATCTATCTATCTATCTATCTATCTACCAACAGTGCTGGTCTTGCATGAGAAGTACAGATTAATTTTACTTTTGAATTTTAAGCACCCTTCATTTCACCAGGATTATATGTGTTAACACATATTGAACTATTAAACCTTGCACCCTGGTACTGACCTCTTTCATTTCCTTTTAAATTAAACTTTTAAATACAATTTATTTTGCTAGATAGGTTCACCTGGCTCAGTGTTTCTAAATGTCCCAGTTTTCATTTTAGGGCCTCTGGGAGAATATTAAATCAATTATTGATTTAAAATGACTGTAATTAACTTGGATTGAGTCTTAGTTATAATTTGAATTACATTTTGATTTTGCAGGAAGGATTAACTCTCTTCTTTATAAGTTTTTAACCCAAGTTAGAAGAATTGTCATGTCAGCCAGTAAGCTATAGCATAGAAGAGGATAAAGACAACATCTATGAAATGACAAGGAGTTACTAAAATCCCTAGCCATTGTGCTTACAGATTTAGCTTTCACAGTGATTTCTCCATGTCCAAACACAGAGTTGAGAAAGGTAGAGGCATCAACATTCTTTTCCATCTGTAATCCTCCAATATTTATTTTTATTAATAAAATCTGTTAGGGTTAGGGTAGAAAAATGAAATAGCCATTCAATGTACTTTTGATTTATACTTGTACTTACGGATAGGTAGGTAGATAGATAGATAGATAGATAGATAGATAGATAGATAGATATAGATATATATATTTGGTATATATAACACAGTTTTGATCTTTAATATAGATTTTTTTTATCTCAAGAAACTTCTAAATTTTTTTAAAAAATGTAACCCCACTATTTGCCTTAAAGTAAACTTCTTTTTTTATGACCCTATAGTCACAATTTGAGACAGAGTCAGAGAAACTGAATATAGTTGAACATTTACTGACCGGATCCCCTTCTTGATGCCTATGCAGAGTTTGCAGCATATATTTTATTTTTTTTAGAAGACATAGACATAGAATAACAGAGTTGGAAGGGACCTTGGAGGTCATCTACTCCAACCCCCTGCTTGAGCAGGAGAGTCTATTCCAAATATTAGCATCTACCTAGGATCAAACTCACAGCCTCCTGATTGTGAGGTGAGAGTTCCACCTCTAGGCTACCACAACCCTTGGTGCCCTAGGAGAGAAACATCTGCCACTACCTAAGAGTGAACTCTCAACCTTCAGAGTGGGAAGTGAGAATCTTCAACACTAGGCCACTACGCCGCTTATTTTTTGCCTTGAAATGCCATTTTAATAATGCTTATATGTTTTTAGCTAGAGAATTGAAAGAGGAGGAAACTACTCTTGCTAATTTTGTCAAAAAAAGTGCTCCTATGGAAGAAAATAAAAACTAAAAAATGACAACCAGCTAGATCTTTATGAGTAGCCAGCTCCATGTTTGTTTACTCCATGTTTCTTCCTTCAGAGAAGCTTTGTAATATATGATTACTTCAGTGATTGATCACTTGTCAGAGTTCAGCTTATGCCACATAACCCATATATATTTTCTACCTAAAGCTCAAACTTTGTTTCACCATAGTTTAGTATCTCTTCTTTTCTTATGTCAGTCTGCTGCTTTTTTGTAATTAGAATTGCACCATTGTGATATTTGGAAAAAAAAATCAGTATTGCAGTTGCTGCTGGCGCAAAGGCCCTCATCACCACTACAACAACACTTTAATAAGCCTTTTTGCATTGTTCCCAAATGGTTTCTACTTTCATCTATACTACATTATCTCAACCTGGGAGCTCTCTAACATTGGAATGGAATGCAGTTCCAGGTGAATCATCAAGTTTTTACATCTTTCTACCAAAACTGACTATCAAAACTATTATGAGTAAAGCAAGAGTCTCATCTTTGTCTCTTCTCTGCTTTCCTGATTGAAAGACTGACTCCTTCAACCTACTTTTTTAGAGAACAAATAGTGTTTCCTTCTATCCTTTCCTTTCCAGCACCAATGAGGACAGCTAAAAAAAAATGCAGGCTTTCTATTGGAGCCTACAACTTTACCACTAAATATTTGAATGTCTCTTTCTAAACATTCTTCATGAAATTGATTTTACTCAGATGCTTATGCTGTGCTAAATGTAGACTTCAGTGAAGGACTGAGGTCTACATTTGCAAAAAGCATAAGTCCAATCAGGATTTCTCAAATGTGTTCTCTGTGCTGAATTTGTAGAATTACATTTTTAAAATTTCTGAGCTTGAAAAGGAAAGCACCAATCAGATAAACTGAGTATTTATAAGTACTTCATACTGAATCATAGAATTTCTTTAAAGTGTTAATATTCAATTAATTTGCTTAAGTAAATACATGTACTATATTTTTAAAAAGCTATCAATCATAATAAAATCCAACTAAAACATGAACATCCTAGTCATCATGGTATAAATAGTAAAATGAGATGAAGAATTACAGTAATTATGGTTCAAGCAATAACAATTTTATATTAGAAGAAACCCACTTTCAGATATGGTACAATCCCATGTGTAGAGTTATATAGGTAGTCCTCAACTTACCACAATTCATTTAGTGACCGTTCAAAGTTACAATGGCACTGAAAAAGTGACTTATGACCATCTTTCACACTTACGACCGTTGCAGCATCCCCATGGTCACATGATCAAAATTCAGATGCTTGGCAACTGGTTCATATTTATGACCATCTCAGTGTCCCAGAGTGATCACTTTTTGAGATCTTTTGACTAGCAAAGTCAATGGGATAGCAAATTCACTTAACAACTGGGTGAGTATCAACTGCAGTGATTCACAAGAAAGATCGTAAAATAGGGCAAAGCTCACTTAACAAATGTTTCACTTAACAACAGAAATTTTGGGCTTAATTCTGGTCAGAAGTTGAGGACTGCCTCTAATCTTAAAATGGTTTCCAGGTGGAATTAAACTCAGGTTAACTTTTTAAATGCAAGATTGTTTTAGACTGCCATTAACAATTCTTTTGCAGAAGAAACAGTGCACTTTGCTATATATATTTGGAGCAGTAACCATATACAAAGATAATTTAGTGTATTTTGCAGGAATGTGAGGTTTAATAGAAAAATAGCAATTTGCAAAACAAAATGTTTCAAAATGTAAAATATGTTTCATTCTATTATAAATCACTTTCCCAAATTGTTGAGCTTTACAATATTACCACTAGATACTTAACAATATTTCAGCCTGATCACTGCATTTCCATCAATTTTTAGAAAATGAACTGTCTATTTCAGCAACAAATTTTGCAGCAATAAAACATCATATATCAATTTTCACCAAGTACAATATTTGGAATAGATTTCATATTCTTCTTCCACTGAAATTCCTACTATTGTATATCAGTTACTGCACTTAAATTGTGCACCACTTGATCATACTTTATCATAAGTTCCTGGAAAAAAAAAGCAACAAATAAATCCCCAAAGCATAACAGTTGTCTTTCCAAAGCCATGTTTTCGCTGCAGCTAATGTGCTGTGCTTTTGAACTAAATTGAGAAAAAAAGACCTTAGCAGAAAACAGCGCCAAACCATTTCCTACTTCTGCGAAGCAAGTTATACAAAAGTATTCATGGAGCATTAGGAGTTAAGCTTGACTTGAAAGAGACTTTACCTTAAATATTTTTCAGAGTGAGTTTCATCATTAACAATTAATAGGCTCAGTGTGGTTTGTGCTTTTTGTGGCAAAAGCTTTTCTTCATCTGACCTCAGATATGACCAATTTAACAGCTCCCTCAAGCTATAAATCTGATGTATATACTGTATATAAGGGCAGTAAATGACTAGTTGTGTAGTTTGGAATTCTGTACAATCTGCTTGAAAACCTATCCCACTCAAATACCAGGACCTTAGTCTCAAGTGGGCATAAGATTGAAACCTTTATTAATATTGTTAAGGAAAAATATTTGTGAAGAATTGGTTTTTTTCCCTTCGCAGTCAAATAACTTGTCAATTCTTGGAGGAACGGGAGCATTTGTCCTTTTATCTCAGGCAGCAAAATGTTCTTGATTGACTTTCACAGGAATGGAGGTGAGAATAGACCAGCTGAGATAATAAGCCATTGTCTTAGTTGTGAAACACTACAATTCATAATTTAATTATCTGCCTCTGCATTTGCATAGGTCCCTTGGAGGCTCTCCCTTATTAGTACATTTTTCTGCCATTCTGCAGTTTTATTTGTGAAGGGAAGAGGGGTGAGAGACACACTGATCGTTAATCTTGACCATAGGCATAAGAAACTGCTAAACGTAACACTTTTATTCTTTTTTCTTCCTAATTTCTTTGGTCTGCAGATTTTATTTCCTGTTAGTTCTCAGGCTTAACTATCTCACATTAGAGTAGCAAAAATGACAGTTATTCTTAGGAGACAATGGGGAAAATTTCTAGACATTACTGTGGCAAGATATAAGGGGAGGATAGGAATGAAGTATGCATATATTGTGAGATTTTAAAACATTAAAATTTAAAAATTTAAATGTAAACATTCTCACAGATATTTGCTATACAAGGGTTTTTAATATTATTCTTCTATTTTCAAGTATATGTGTGAGACCAATTCTAAGAAGAGTGTAGAAGAGATCATTAAGATGATATAATAGATGACTTCAAATATGTGAAGAATAATCAGATTTTAGAAAGTTCAGGCTTGTTTTCATTTTCTCCTGAGGGTAAGTCTAAAACTAATGGAATCAAACTTCAAGGATGTAAATACAGATTAGACATTAGAAGGCACTTTTCTATAATAATAGCTGTCCATCAAAGGAACAGCTAAACACATGCAATGGTTTCTTTCACTTCACTGGGGACTTGCAAACAGTGGTGGGATTCAAATTTTTTTACTAATGTTTCTATGGGTGTGGCTTGGTGGGCGTGGCAGGGGAAGGATACTGTAAAATTTTCAGTCAGAGGTGGTATTTGCTGGTTCTCCAAACTACTCAAAATTTTGGCTACCGGTTCTCCAGAACTGGTCAGAACCTGCTGAATACCACCTCTGCTTGCAAATACAGGCTGGGTAATTATCTATCAGGGATGATGTAGCGAATTCTGCATGGTGCAGAGAGTTGGCCCTGATGGCATGTTTTGTTCTTTCTAATTCTATAATAAGGAGTTAGGATGGTCCTATACTGTAATGTAATTGTTAATATTCCATTATTGACAGTGGCTGATGGATGGGATCAATAGTCTAACACTCCCAAACTAGTTGCCGCCAGATCAGTGGCTAGTTGCCCTACTGACTGTGAAGTCTTTACGGTAGCAAATTAAGAAAAGTTAAAATAAGTATAAATGTTATATAACTCAGTGTTATTAATCTACTAAAGCAGCAAAAGAAAAGATCTTAGGAAGTGAATTATGATATTCACTTGGCAGTTATATCATTGGTATGTTTGTTTTTGAAAATACCAAACTCCTGTATATTAGAGAAAAATGGCAAAAATGTTTTTATATAAAAATGATGGGTGCTGATTTTGCAATTAAGTAAATTTATTGTTAACCTTAAAAATTACTGAGATTTGCTTCTGTATTTCTTTTGGCAAATGTTTTGGGGAATCTGATACATAATGGCTTGGGATGAGGGGTAGGATATAATATTCAGCTTCTTAGTTAAGGATCTTAAAGGTACTCATGATAAATTGCTTGCCCTTCTAAGGTAATCTTCCCAACTCATCACAATTGGCTGGCCATAATAAATCTCCAGGTCAGCACATTTGAAACATACCAGGCTTAGGAAGGATAGCCACTTAACAGAAATATATTTCACCCTTTTTTCTTCCATCATTTCTAAAGCATTACTCATTCTCAGGAAATAGATGTTTCTTTTGTGGCTTAATTTTTTGCATAAATGTCTTGCTTTTAAATTTTCAGAATGATTTCCTAGTATTAAAACTTTTTAACAAAGATATATGGAGCTTAAAATTCAATATATCTTTGTTTCTTTGTTGTACATATCTTTCTTGTACATACAAATGATATTAAGCTAAGAAACTTTAAGTCCTACTGCTTCTATAATTAGGGGCCCAGAAAGGCAAATCTGAAATGAAATATAGTCTGAGAGTTTTTTAAAAACTTCAGATGAAATTCTTTTAATGCAGCATTGCTGTGTTGTTTACAAAAACAGTCTTTCTTTGGGAAACAGTGAAACATTCTTAAATATAAAAGCACAGGTAATATTTTCCAAACCATTTATATTTAAATAAAAGTCAGGTTGTTAGAAAGAGAGAGAAGGAATTCTGCAAGGATGGACTGAATTTCTGAAATCAACAGATGTTCATATAATTTATTAATATATCTCAGAACCTGAATAAATTTGTCATCTAATAATAACCATATCAAATGAAATCATGCCTGTCAGTGATTGACAAGTTTATTCCCAAATGTACCACTCAGTTCTGCCTGCCTGCCTACAAGGGTTTACTAAATGAACAAAGATGGCAATCATTCTATGTTTTTTTATCTCATAAGTATGCTATTTCAAAAGCAAAACTGAAAAACAAGATATTTTCTGTTTAGAGAAAATCCATGCAGTCCTTTCTCTCATGAAACTTTTTTGAGAGTCTACTACCTTTTTCCTATAATGACATTCACAATATGAGGATGGATGAATATTTGAAGTGAAAATGGTAACAATAATCAGCCCATAAGAGTTTGATTTAGATAGATAGGGCTATATTTAAAACCTGCTTTTAAAAAGGGGGTGGGGCCACCATGGATATTTTACAGAATTTCTTGCTTTTGAATTTTCAAAATGGTAGCCATTGATGAGAGGACAGACTGGCATGCATTACTGAGACCTGGTTGGGGATGACAGGGTTCACCTCAGAAATATTCCCTCCATAGACTCTGAGGTGGGGATAGGGTTGTATCCATACAGGTGCTGTGGTGGCTTCCAAGAGCACTGTTCCATGGGTAAGCAGATCTGACACCCTATTTGTGAAGCTGGAGCGTTGGGGAAATGTGAGGTTGCTGCTTGTGTACCAACTTTCCAACTACCCAGCAAGTTCCCTGCCTGATACATTTGAAAGTAAGGCTGCGGTGGCAGTAGAGTTTCCCAGGCCTATGGTTATGACACTAATCTGCCTTTGCTTCATCAAAAGTCAGAAGCAGTTAAATAGTTCCTGGCCACCATGGACCTGATCCAGACAATTGATATCTTGACATGGGGATCACATATCACATTGCGCTTTTATCTCAGGACACTGGAAACATGATCTGAAATTGGGAGATGTTGTCATCAGCTAATCAGTCTCTCTTAACCTTGAAGTTTTCTGTGGCTACCTTCCCACTCACCACAGGAGAAAATGATCTAGGTATTTTATTGTTTTGCTCTAGATATCTGATGGACCCAATGTTTTTTAGAGGGAAATTGGAATAATTCTTGAAGCTTGGGAGGGGAGTGTACAATTCAGCTGAGGCTTTAGTTACGGCTTACTTATTGCTTAGAATCAGCAAATGATGTCAGTTTTGGGTCACATAATACCTATGTGTTCTCTCTGTCCATAGATCCTCCAGGTTTTGAGTTGAACTTGAGGAGATAGTGGCCTAAAAGATGCTTAGAATGCCACTGAAACAAAACTAGAAGTAAATACAACTGAGTACAAATAAGAGCCTGCAATAGGAATTACATTATGGTACTAAGGACAGAACAAAATGTATTTATTTCTCACCTTTATTGCATTAATGGATAGCTACCCAGTGACCATATTTCAGATGACTTGATGCCTTCTGGCTATTACAAGGATTATATTGACCATCTGTTGAATGAAGTTGCTTGAATTAGCTTGGACTTACTCTGGATGTTCTGGTTCAGAGGAGAGGACTATGGCAAAATTTGTCCAGTTATCTGAGCTGTTCAATCCAGTGATTCCTTAGAAAGTTGACAACATTCTTTGGAATGTTGGGTTGTGCCACCTGTGTGTTAGATACATGCCATCCATGTGAGAATGTCATTCTCACATACCATTATATGGTCATTCATGCCTTGGTAACCTCCATTTTATTTATTTTAATATTGCAAATTGCCTCGAAACTTCAGAAAGTGTGGTGATACAGAGAGGAAGGGTGGGTAAATTTATTAAGGCCTTGGCAATTCAGATGAATCATACTTTCACTGCAAGATCATCTCTAGGCAGAACAGTTTAGGCTAAATTGTGAATTAAATTTATTTCTCTAATATATTTCTTTGGGAGTTAGCCCCCTTGGAAACATGTATACTTAAAATTAATTGTTAAGACACAAATTTCTATAATATCATCTAATTTACCTTAGACTTTGAGTTTTAAATCACTATTGTTAGTTCATTTCCCTACTTGCTTTTTTAGTTTTACAAAGGACTAACAGTTTTCTGCTCCACATTTCTTCTAGATTATTGTTCATGAGCCAAGATATCAGTGTTATATTTTTTAATGATTTATATTTATGTACCTCTTATTATGTAGGATAGCAATGTCTTAATGTGGAGCTTGTCCCTACAAATTGCCCCTACAAATTCTCTCTCCCATCCCCAATTTGGAAGACAGATCAACTGATATGGCTGTAATCTCCTTTCACACCATTATTAATAGCACAAAGGGAATATTCAAATACATTTTAGAAATTATTCAGCTATCTTTCTCAGTTAGAAAGCTAACTTTACAACTTCTTCTATTATTCCAAATTCTTTGGTACATAATATTACATATTTAAATTATTCCTATTTCAGTTGTGTCTAGTCCCTGCAGGAGGGACTACTTCTTATGATCTGTGTTGCTCATTTTAACATTGAAGGAACTACTGGAGCTTGTAAAAGTAGGTTAATAAATATATATAAATGCTGAGAATCTCTGTCTGAGTACAATTAGCAGCTAAATGGAAGGAGGGGTATTCTGAATGTTCTAAAGTAGTGTTATAATAAAGAAACCATTGACATGTTTTTAGGAAACATATGATGTTTATTACTTTGATGTTGAAAGATTGTTGTAAGCAGTACTTTTCTTAATATTAATTCTTTTTTTAAAATAAAATTTTATTTGGGTTTTCACACATACAAAATACAAGTAAAACATCTTTTTTGAAAATAGCATGGTCCCAGGTTGAACTTCTTTATACAGACACAAAACTCAGTTTCATGCTCCTTTTTGTATTTTATTCCATATCTTATACTATTTTACATTTTCTATATAGTTTTTCCCCTCTTTTAATTTTCTCAATTTTATTTTGATTATCTCATCTCAATTCAAATCATTATATGTATACTTTTGTCTGTTCTGTTTCAATTTCATATTATCTTTTCTCATTAAACAAATTTTCTCCTGTAGTTACTAATTGGAGTATGACACCTTTATATCTTTTAATTACATCCATTCAACTCTTATTTAAACTTCAATATATACCTTAAGTTTATGACCTTCAATATAATACATAATACATAACTTCCAATCGAATTCTGCTTGGCACATTCTTATAATACACACTATATTCTTTAAAAAAAAAGAAAGAAAGATTGTAATTATATGTAATTATAAACCCTCATTCCGTTCCAGTTCAGTTCTATCATTAATAATCATTAAAATCTTAACATCTTTAACACTTCTTCTCAATTAAATATCATACTTCCTTAAAAACACATATAATCTCCATAATTAATTTTCCCTTATTTCTCTTCACATATGTTTTATAAATCATTAAATATACCTTTTGTTACATTTATGTATTAACAAGCATTCCACTGAATTACGATAGCTATTTTATCAGACATTTTAACCATACATTGTTTCATATTTTCTAAAATTATTTCTGCTTCTAATATAACCATGCTATCTTATGTACCTTTGCAGAATCCCTTTTTCCATTAAGTTTTCACCCATTATCTTTAAATTGGCCCTGTTTCTCTATATTTTGCTTCTGTCCTTATAACTTCTTTTCCTTTCTTTCTTCCCTCTCATCTTCTCCCTCTCCTTTTTACCCCCTTGTCTCTCTAGTTCTAATTCTCTCTTCTGCATTTCCCTCTTCTGTTGCTTTCTGATTTTATACTTATTTTTCACTCTATTTTGCAGGGGGTGTTTTTCCCAATGTTAAACTTTCCATTCTCTTTCCCCCTTTCCTTTTTTTCCCCCCTCTAAGATTACTTGTTCATTAAAGATGGCTTCTTCTTTGTCCCAATCTTCTTGTTCTGCAGGCATTTCTGGTTGTTTCTCATAATTCCAAATCTCCATTTCTAAAAACTGAAATATGAAGCCAAAAGAACCTCTCCCTTCTTGTGCATCTTCTTTGTATCTTTTAAGTTCCATTTTCAGTTCTTCTAAAAGTGGAGCCATTTTAAACAGTTTTAAACAACCACCCGATTGATTTTAGTCATTCAAAACAATAACCAAGAATCCAGAAATCATCAAGTAATCCAGATAGTCTTGAGTTATATCTTCTTATTTCTTTTTCGACTTTCTCTTCCTTGGGTTTTTGTTGCGATATTTCAGTTAGAATGTATTTTTTGGGAGTCTTGTTGAGATTTTGCTGTAAGTTCTTTTTTAATTCCAGGCAGTCTTCTCCCTTCCAGATCCTGCCCTTTTATTCTTTTTCTCTCCTTTCCTGTTTTCAAAAGATTTTAATTATCCAGAAATCTTTATTATCCCTTTGACTTTATATTTTCAGCATTAAATGCCTATTAATGTCAAAGTGGATTTTTTTTTCCAATTTCTTGCTTAAGTCGCTTAGCTATCAGTATAGGAAGAGGAGAAAAAAAAACCAAATCCTTTCCCTTTTCTCTCTCCTTCGCAGCTTAAAAATCTTCTTAGAGAACAATGTTATTGTTTTTTTTAACAGTTTCAATTCCAGGGTACCTTATTTGTTGCTTTTGCTGTTTGACCACGGTCAACCAAAACTTTTTCTTTTTATCTTCCTCCTGCACATTCTTTTCCGGTCGAGTTCTTTGTGGTGGCCATTTCTGACCACCACTGCAACCGCCTTCAGGAAAGGGAGTAATGGCCAGCTGGAGAGGAGAGATGCGGCTCTCCTCAACCCTGCAGGCAGTCTCCCCGCTCTTCACCACCTCTATGGGGTGGCTTATCCCTGAAACCAGCCGGCTCGGGGCGCTCCAGCGGCGAGCACGGATCGAAGCCTCGCAGAGACGAGGTTTCAGTCTGTTGCTGAAGAAGCTCAAACCGGAAGCGTTTCTTAATATTAATTCTTAAAGGAGAATAAAGTATCAGTCATCTTAGATCCATGTCCATTTCATTTTATTAAATTAAATTAAATAAGGGAAAGTCATTGTTTTTTACAACTTTTTATGCAATGATGCATCTTATGATATCTTTTAAAGCATTTACATGGTGATTTACAGAATAAGAAATGTTGATACTCCAAGCTTGTTAATTCAAAAAATATGCCCTGAGAAATAACTGGCTAGGGCTTCATAATATGGACTGGGGTTACCAACTATCCATTCAACAATACTTATGAATGCTGGGACTTGTCATTCAGGTACTTCTGCTTTACAAATGGTTGCCAATTCTACTGTTACCTTTGCAAACTTTGTTCTGGTAAACTTATCGTATTTTAAGCAGGTAAGGGAACATGTTATAATATTATGTCTGTATTTCAGTTTCAGAAAATCAAAAGTTTAATTAGCTTTCTGACAATTCAAATGTTTAGCAAGTCTTTCTTTCTTTCTCTTTTCTTATTCACTTTCTCTCTTTCTTTCTTCCACTGCAACCACCACCATATTGCTATTCTCTTTGATCAATGTCCTGTCAAGATTAATTTATCTACACTGTCATCTTGTTGCAACACAGTGGTGCCCTACCTAAAATATCTTCATAATTTTGATGATGCCTCAAAAGATAGTTAATTAATGCCCCTGAGAGAGATTAATGCTCCAAAAACTTATAGCATGCAATTTATGTATAAATTGCCTCAATTAATGTATTCATTAATCAAGTATCCATGCATCCCTTATAAGAACCGTTCAGAATTAGTTCCAGTAATAGAAGCCCAGAATGAATGGTCTTATCAAAAAAACATCCTTCAAGGCTTTTGACTATTTAATGTCAAGAGTCCTGCTTGAAAAATAGTAGATGTCATAAACCAAAGGACAGGTGCTATCTGCTACGATCCATTCATTTTCTTCCTCATTTCATAGGTTCAATCAAGAAACAATAAAAACTATAAGGCACTGGCAAAGGCCTTTCCACTTTAGATCTAAAGCTCTTCTTGCTACTTCCTTTTTATCTTCTGCATGAAAAGTATTTGCTTTGCTTCATTCTAACTCAGAAAAAGAACATGTACATTGACAGAAGCCTTTCAAAGCTCCTAAAGAACCTGGAGCATCTTTTTCCAATACTGTAGGGATGAGACTGAGAATATTCACACCAATATCAAGACATACTTTAATATTTAAAGGTCTTCTCATTCTGCCACAGCAATATTTTTTTTATGATGTTGGAGACTGCTATGGATTAGGAGCAACCACTTTTATCTCTATTGCTTTTTCCACCATGATGATGCTGGCCATTTTCCTTTTTCTCTCACTTCTGACTTTGATTTTATGATGCAAATTTGACTATATTGCAATCCTTGAAGATATTGTAAACATAGTTTTAAGAGGCAGTGGGGAGGAAAGGAACAGAATAGCCCTATCATGTTCAAGAAGTTGAAAAAGATATCCTTCTCATAAAACTACCATAGGAAGTTATCCCTAATGCTTTACCAATATATTCTTCTGTACCTTTTCAATCATTTATTCTAGTTTTGCCTCAGTTTTGGAACAACTATGAAATATATTTCTTCTTAATCTTTTCTTCTCCAATCTAAGCAGCAACAGAATTAAGGTCAACTGATGCCCTATGCATAGCCCAACAATTGTGGCCTTTGATGGAAGCAGAACTCACCATATCAAGAAATGTTTTCTAATAATGCAGATTAAAATCAAACATAGCAGATTAGGCTAATTACACACACAAAAAGACTAAAGCTGAGTATGCCACTGAAAGTGTTAAGGACATGATAGCTGGGAGGAGGGCAGGAACATTCTTTACCTTGGTCCCAATCACATGGTTATTTTGCTTAGTGGTTAATCCAAGGCTGAATCTAGACATACATTGTTTCTTCAAATATACCATCTTATTAACCACTCTATGAATTCTAATGTGTTAATTCCATTCTTAAATTGCAATGTTTGGAACTGGTTCAGTATCACCTGACCAGCACAGACTAAAGTAGAACTATTGTTTTTCATGATCTGGGTGTTAAGTTTCCTTTAAGATTTAATTAACTTTTTAATTTATACAGTTTCTATATCAGGAATGCAGTTGAGAACAGAATCCCTAAGGCAAGGTCTCCACCTCCTTGCTGTGACATCGAAGAATAATCAGAACAATATGCACCATTATATTGTGATCTCACTTGCCCTTGCTTTGCAGTACTGATTGCTGCTGAGAAGAGGTCAGAAACTCAAAATATAATGATATTGTGTATCCCAGGGAGAGTGCTTCACCTTGGAAGAAACGTCAGAAATCCTGTTGGGAAAAGTTAACAGAAATGTTTAAATAATATGTTGCAATGACAAGACATCAAATGTATAGTGTATAATATTTTGGCAAATTGGCTATAAAACAAATAAAACACTCCTAGATAGTTTTATTAGAAGGATTTATTATATAGTGAATAACTGTAACTTTTCAATTTGGTAATGACCAGAATTAAATAATTAAAGCATTTAGTAGTAGAGGTTTTATAAATAGGGAATATCTTTTAAAGTATTTTGGATGTTAGATCTCTAATGTATAGAATTTCATTAAATTCCTTTCATCTGTGTTTGATCTTCTTTGAATTGGTTATTATCTGTCCGTTGATATGTTTTGGCATATAGTTTGAAGTTGGAACTTCTTCTGAGGTTGGAGATACTTTGAAAGAACTTTTAGTACTCTTCAGTCATCTTTCCCAGGAACGAACATGCACACACACACACACACACACACACAGAGAGAGAGAGAGAGAGAGGGAGAGGGAGGGGGAGAGGGAGACTCAGAGACAGAGACAGACAGACACACACAGATACACACACATAAGAAAGCAGCATAGTAAGACTAGAGTCAGATTATTGACTAATACTATTAATTGTTTATTATATGGAACAGTTTACATAATGATTTCTTTGTATTAGCGTTATTATATTTCTCTGAGGTGTATATTGTATATTTACTAGTACAAGGATAAAATCAGTCTTATTCAAAATTAATTATAGAACATATGGTTGAAAAAAGATAGATCTCATTTTTTAATGTTTGTACTTATTCATTTATTCACAACAATTCTACCCCAACCCAGTCTGAAGAGATTGGGTTACTTATTTCTGTGAGAACTAATTCCTATGCTAACAACGGGATGAGCAACCATCAAAACAATGGGCAGGTGCAAGTTGGCCTACTTTTATAAATGAAGAAGGCCTCCCCTCCATTTTCTAACCCTCTCTAATGTAAGATTATATGAGAACAGTTAAGAAATATTTCTTTCGAATTGACTATACATAGGGGCTTCATTTAAAAGTGAACACACTGTATTTTTTTCTCTAGTATCACCATCCAAGCTTTTAAACTGGGATTGTTTCTTAAATTAACTGATTTCCTGGCCAGTGACTGATATTGTAGCATTGGAAAGATAAATGTAAGGTCTCATTCACTGAAGACCTGATTGTACTTGTCACCTATGAGTGGATTGCCTATAGACCTAGACTTTGTAGGGACAAGTATAATGAAATATGGCACTTATTTATATAAAATACAATAGGTTAAAAACATGTGAGTTATTTGTGTAAGAAATATATATGCATTTGAATAATATTTGCATTAGGTAAGTTTATATAGAATTGCATTTTTATTGTTATAATGACACATGTTTTTTTCTTTTTCTTTGCTGTTTTTTCACTTTTAAGTACTTTTTATGTGTTTTTCCTTATTTTTGACAATGTATGTATTTCTACTCTAATTAAATTTGTGCTTTGTTCCTTTCCTTTTTCTGTTATTTTAAAAGCAATAAAAAACAACTGATTTCCTATCTTAGCTCTATGATAACTGACAAATACAATCCTTTTAACAATATCTATTTGTACAAATCAATTAAAATCACACAGGCATAAAAATATGTTATCAACAAAACAGCTACCCAGCAGATAACCTCATACTTCTCAAAAAGAATCTCTTTTGCTACCCTTTTAAAACCAAGCAATGTGAAAACTGTCCTCACCTTAAAGGGTAAGCTATGCAAGAGGCGATGCAGGTTCTACTTGCAAAATATGATTACAACATACCATCCAATTCGTAAGATGCTTTATAGCTCACAATCTGCACCTTAAATGGCACTCAGACAATGCAGCAACACAGAATGCTAAAACGCATCTTGTTTGCCAGAAACCATCTACTGAATTATTCCTTAACTGAACATTCCAATTAGTTTTCATAAGCAGCCTTAAATAAAATGGGTTCTACTGATTGATACAAGCTTGGGTTATAAGGGCTTGAATAACCATTACTACCAAGCATTTGTTCTCCAGAAATGCTCCAAGCAACTAGTACACCTACTTCAGTTGGATGAAGACCCCACCCACAGCTATGTTCTATATTTCCTGATGAATTTGAAACTCCTTCATAGGGACTGTGATCCCATCTAGAGCATTTGTAGAGCAAGTACTAAGACAGATCATTTGTGATCAATGCTAATTCCATCTTGCTAGAATTCAGCTAGACTTTGTTTCCACCCATCTAATCCCTACATACTTTCACTCAGCCTAATTGATTACCTTTCCTACCATTTTTAGAAAGATGTTGAATAATATGTGAAAGACAGCCCCCACAGATGGTCCAGAAAATATCATGGTTGACAGTTACTTTTACAGCCTATGAAAGAAAAATGAAATCCAAACTGTTTGAAAAGAATAACACTAGCTCTGTCTAGTCAGCCAAAGTGGTCAATTTCCACCGACATGAGCCTAGCCAATAAATTCAGAAAATTGTCTGGCAACTGACCCATCTTTCTAATGTGTAGTTGAATAATAAATCATAGACTAGTTTTCATCAGTTATGTCCATCATCTTAGCATAGGATCAGTATACCAGATGCTTAAGGAAATCATGCCCACAATTAAGAATTTGTTGTAAGACGAAATAAAGGAATCAACAAATAAGTTCTTGCCTCCACTTATTTGCCACTACAAGGTCTTTGCATTTGATCCTGGATAGTTCATTGCGGTTGTGTGCTAGAGCCAGCTTTTTCTTTAAAGCTTAACCTGAAGGCTAGCAATGTGATAAGTGATAATTAAACATCTGTAACATAAGCAATTCAAAATATGCAGATTAGCATATTATTGTGCCGGTTATTAAAAGGAGCCTTCCCAAAATGGTTTTTGTTCCACTATCTAATTTACCATCAGTAAATATTCATATATGAAACATTGGCTATGGATGAAATGTGCATTTTTTTTTTGCTATGGGTCATCCCTGAAGACAAATGTTTTTTGCATTCAAAGATCCCTGATGAAACCTTGTTAATAAGGCTAATGCCCTCATTCAGCTAGACAGTCAGTAGATACTGCAAAGCAAATAAGAACATCCCCACATAGCTAATGCCTTTTTTATTATCAGTTATATGAACTAGACTTGTTTTATCAAGCACCATTGATATCTCTTTCTATTTAAATTGCTGCTAAGACGGTAGCATTAATTATTTTTCAGTTAGATATATGTCAAATTGCCCAATATGTGGATGATATTCAGAAAAAAACGTGGGAACATAGAAAGTGAGAAATACATGTTACAGCTAAACTGAAAAGTTGAAAAAAGTAGTGTCATACCATTTGTGTACTTCCAAAACACCCTACATAGACTTGTGCATAAAGTCAACTCAGTTAGTTTGGTTCACTGGGTGCTATTTTCTCAGTTTATCTCTTTTCAGTGTTTGCTTTGAATGGCTCTCATTCACCCCCAGTTTCAATTAGAGTCAATTTTAGTACAAGCTTGTATATGTTATAAACTGCACCTAATCTATATACTTATAGTCAAAGCTATGGGTTTTTTTCCCCACTAGTAATATATAGCTGAAAGAGATGGACCACAAGGAAGGGTGAGAACTGAAGAATTGATGGTTTTGAATTGTGATGTTGGAGAATAATCTTGAGAGCCCCTTGCATTGTAAGAAGATCAAATAAGTGAATCCTAAAGGATCCTAACTATTCTTTGGAAGAAAAGAAACTGAAAGTGAACCTCAAAAACCAAATGAGAAGAAAGGGTTCATTGGAAAAGATCCTGATGTTGGGAAAGATTGAAGGCAAAAGGAGAAAGCAACAGCAAAGGATGACATGGTTAGATGGTGTTATTGTTGCATTGGGCAGACTCTGAGAGACAGTGGAAGTTAGGGAGCCTGGCATGTTGTGGTTCATTGGATCACAAAGAGTTGGACGAGACTTAACAACTGAAGAACAAAAAAAATATACTACTAAAATTCTTGTGTCTATTTTTTGTAACCTTCAATTGGGTGAATTTGGAAAGTATAGGACCTTTGAGTGCTGTTATAGGTGCCCTATCCCAGTGTGGGGAGGCTATTCAGGTCCAGATGGGAGTTGGAAGCTGGAAGTTGTTTCTGCTTTCACAGCTACAGCCAATCAGCAATTGTCTGTTTTTGGAAGAGAGGCTGAAATCTGAAATCTCTTAGTAGTGGATAGTAAGAGAAGGATGAGGGAGAAACGCCAATGCCTAGTAATAAGGTAAGGCTGGCCAGTGGGGTGCCTGCATCAATGGATGGGTCGCATGCCAGGGGATACATTTTTCCTTACAGTCCATGGCTACCTTTGTTCCCCCTATCCTCAGAAAAGTGGCAGGAAGTTCCACAGGTCAGCCTAGGAGGATGTGAAGTGATTTCTAAGCTCTGTGCAGCTTTCCACAAGGAATATCAATGAGGAAACAGACAGAAAATTAGAAATAACTTCTGCTCCCACCGCTTTTTTTGCCTGTTTGTGACCATTCTGCTTTTTTGTTTATGTAAGTAAATATCTCTGAAAGGATGACCCAAAAGATCACATGTTATCTAATATTGATTTAAAGGGAAAGAAGAGAAGACAGGTGAGAAACATGTTGCTCTCTAGAGGAAGTTCGCCCAAGACAAATTCCTTGTTTTCCTAGTTTAGTCTTCTTAAGAAACAACCAGGAGGCTGAGAGTAGGTTCCAAGGTTTCAGTGTCATTCATCATGGTATCCTTTTGAGTAGTTTATCCCGGTGGTTCTTCTTTAGAGTAAATATGCCTCCTTGGTGATTACTTCCAAAGGAAAATTCAAGGGTCAATGTTTTACATCTGTATAGTTGTGTTTTGCCAGGAGTTGGGCCTTATTTGACACATTCAATTATGCAGTTGCATAATTTCAAAACATCTTAGATTATATTATATTTATGGCAATGGAGGATGATTTCAAGTGTTGTGAATTACCAACCTGTCTTGTGAAATGGTTTGTTTTGCTGCACTTTTATTTTATTTTTAGTATTGCATTTTAGTTACATTTTTATCATTTTAATCCATTAGATGGTTTTGCTATGTATTTGTTACTTAACTGATATGTATAGCTTAATTAATTTTAACTGACAAATTATTGAGAACTTTAAAAGTTTAACAAAGAAACAAGTTATCAGTTTTTTTTCTGGCAGAATCTTAGAAAAAATATACAGGTAGAAAATAGGCATTGATGAGTAATGCAAATGTATCATAGAACTTGGTAGGCAAAGTAATAATTTCTATATTATATATAGCTTGCACATCATTTCCACTGTTAAAATAGTTTAACTGTTTAACTTTTCAGTTCAAGTTTAGAAATTAGTATTAAAATAGTACAAAAATTAAGATTTTTGCCCTGTCGTCAAGTAACTAGTAATCAGTACTGAACAAGTACTGCTATTGTACCAACAGCTTTTGACAGTCTTGTCATTTCCTATAAAAGTAATCTAACAGTATCCATTTTAGGATTGGGAATTTTAATTTCTCCTGCAAATTCCATGAAAATCATTGTATGATTGTGGCAAAACGTTAAGTTGTACGCCTCCCTTATATAGAGTGCTGCTTTTTTGTTTCTGAATCTGATTGTTTTTTTCCTGGAATCAGCAGCTACCTTCTCTCTATTCTGGCAAACCATCCAAAGGAATCTCTGGGGATCTGTAAGCAGAGAGATGTATGAACAGGGCTTATTTAACTGTCAGTCACTTTTTGTTTTAATCTCTTGGGGAAAATAGACAATGGCTTATTTGGTCTATTGGGCAATTTTTGTTGGATTATTACAACAAACTTATCATACAAACTTTTGCTGCAAATCCATTCTATTGTTTCAATGACAAATAACAGCAAGAATACATATTGATATGAATGGATATGTATTTTACATCAAGGGAAATTACAGAAAATGGAGTGTTTTTTCCAAAACTCTCCAAAGTAGAAGGGTTGAATCAATAGATTTATTACCATCACTTTTTAAACTTTTTAACAACATGGCTAATTTTTCCACCTATACTTGCTACACTAGCATTCTAAATATTTAGGTAGTGCAAATGATAGAACATTAATTTATATGAGATCTAACTTGCTGTTTGGACAAATAAAGGCAGTGAATGGGCAGTTGAATCTAGATTTTAAAAATTAAGATCTTTCTTAACCTTGAAGTCACGTGGTGGTCTTATGCAATTATTGCACCAGGAATGTGTGGACTTCAATCGCCAATATTGTAAACATTAGCGTAGATGTGGGTAGCCTGGGCTGACCAAAATTGTTGATAATATAAAATTAAGATAGCAATAGCACTTAGACTTATATACTGCTTCACAGTGCTTTACAGTCTTCTCTAAGCAGTTTACAGAGTCAGCATATTGCCCTAACAATCTGGGTCCTCATTTTACCCACCACAGAAAGATGGAAGGCGGAGTTAACCTTGAGCCTGGTGAGATTCAAACTGTCAAATTGCAGGCAGCCAGCAGGCAGCAGAAGTAGACTGCAATACTGTGTTCTAACTACTGTGCCACTGTGGCTCAGTCTTCTTTTGTTTGAGTTGATTTTGATTCATGAACCTGCCTTTGTAGTTTTCTTGACAATAGTGTGAAAGAAATTGTACCTGTGTTTTTCAGGAACTTTATAAAACTTCCTAATCTAGCCTATAACCTTATATTGCATGACAGTTTGCCATCCTAATATTGTCACCTGTTTAATTTCTCTGATTGCACTAAGTCAGCTGCTGAGGTGAAATCTGGAATAATTGAAATGATTATGTCACACCTTTTGGTGCTACTTGCTGTACTTCAGAGTATCTTCTCCCTGAAGGTCTTCCTAATATTCAGTTCAGTTCAATATTCAGCTATTATTTCAGTACCATTTATTCTTTCAGGATTTTAGGCAATGATAAGCATTAATCTTTAGCCCGCTTAATTTACTTTTATTATCCAGAATGCTTTTATCCACCACCACCCTTCTTTTATCTTGTCATTTTTTTTTTCAGATGTTTTGTAATGTTATAAAACATCACAGGATCTTCTTTTATGTTTTTCAAATATTTTGTAAGCTATTCTTGGAATACTAATTGGCTATTGAAAAGGAAAAGTATAAATAAATAAAGACTGGAGCAGGGGAAGAAAGCTGGGAATGTTAAGTATTTCTGAATAATTAAAGTAAATAAATCTCATATTTTTATAGAAATCTATCTAATGTGAACTAGGAATAAAAATGTTCTAAATAAAAAGATTCCCAACATATGGCTTTAGGTCATTCTCTGTAAAGTGAACAGATATCTCTCCATAGAATACTTAATGAAACCAGCTGAAGAAAATTAGATATAATCTTGATATAAGCTTGATATAAGCTTACTAGTTGGAATAAATCAGGGATGTTTCATTGAGGGCCACATCAAGGTTATGTTTGGGAGGGCTGTGGGCAGAGGTGGTATTCAGCCAGTTCTGACAAGTTCTGGAGAACCAGTAGCAGAAATTCTGAGTAATTCAGAGAATCGGCAAATACCACCTCTGACTGGCCCCGCCCCCATCTATTCTCTGCCAGCTGATCGGCTGGGTCTTCTTTGGTTGCCCTCCACAGGGGCTGGAAAGTAGGTTAGTGGGGTGGGGAGGGAATGGGGATTCTGTAGTAACCTTCCCTTGCCTTGCCCACCAAGCCACACCATGCCCACCAAACCACACCCACAGAACCGGTATTAAAAAAATTGGAATACCACCACTGACTTGGGGGCATGGCCAGGTGGCGTGGCCAGCTCCTTGTCACTCATGTCAGGGGTGCCTGTGGTGGCAAAAACAGGATCTTGAGCTCCATTTTCACCTGCAACAGCCTCCTGTTGTGGCCTGCCAGCAGCCAAAAAAATGGAAGACTTGGATGATGAGGAGATTGGGGAAGAACTTGGGCCAGTTCTGGAGCCTGGGAAAGGCTCTGATGGATGTTCAGCATTGGACACAGAGATAGAGCCAGGGTTGTCTGGCATTTCCCAGCCAAAGAGGCAGCTGCCTTTGGAATCAGAGATGAGTGAGGAGGAACAGCTGGAGCCTGTTCCAGGTGCGCGTATGCACAGAGCAGATAGGAGAGGTGAATAAGAGAGGACAATGAGCTGGCTCAGGAAGCAAAACAAACATAAATGCTGAATATACCCTCCCTGACTGGAGAATAAATAGGAGGAAAGGGGAGTCGTTTGGTTATCGCAGGCAACTGTTTGCATTTCTGGAAAGTTTGCTCCTTGTGTGTTTCATGCGACAAAGATTGCCTTGCCAGAACTGAGGTTTGTCTATTTTTCTATTTGAACTGACTTAATTTGCAGCCTCCCGGCTGGAAGCTCACAACTTTTCATTTATTATAACAAGCTGATAAGGAGTATTGTTTCAGTTAACTTCTTTCAGGACTCTTGCCTGGACTTTCTGTTGATGAATATAGCTAATTCCCAATGTAAAGAGGGGGTTTTCTTTGCAGGGAATCTGTTTCTTGCTTCTGCAAAGGCTGGGTCAGAACACCTCCTGCAATCCTCTGCCAGTGAAAACAGAGCTAAGGAGGGCTACCCATTTTTGCTGGCAGAGGCACCGTGGGCCAGGCCTTTCCTGTTTCCAGGACAGCCTCACGAGCCAGATCTAAGCACCCCAAAGGCTGAATCCAGCCTGCGGAGCTTGAGTTTGACTCCCCTGGAATAAAGATTTATCTATAGATATTGTTTTCAGTGATAAGAAACATCCAACTCATACTATATTGTTAGAATTAGAATTCTTTATTGGCCCAGTGTGATTGGACACACAAGGAATTTGTCTTGGTGCAAATGCTCTCAGTATACATAAAAGATACATTCATCAAGAGTCAAGAATCATAAGGTACAACATTTAATGATAGCCATAGGGTACAATAAGCAATCAATTCATACTAGAAACAGTCAATATAAATCGTAAGGATACAAGTGACAAAGTTACAGTCATACAGTCACATGTGGGAGCGGATGGGTGATAAGGAGATTAATAGTAATAATAGTGTAGACTTTGTAAGAGTTGAACGGTGTTGAGGGAATTATTTGTTTAGCAGAGTGGTGGCTTTTGGGAAGAAACTGTTCTTGTGTCTAGTTTTTCTGGTGTTCAGTGCTCTATAACGTCATTTTGAGGGAAGGAGTTGAAACAGTTTTTGTCCGGGATGTGAGGGGTCTGTAAATATTTTCACAGCCCTCTTTTTGACTCGTGCAGTATACAGGTCCTCAGATGAAGGCAGATTGGTAATTGTTTTTTCTGCAGTCCTAATTATTGTCTGAAGTCTGTGTCTGTCTTGTTGGATTGCAGAACCAAACCAGACAGTTATAGAGGTGCAGATGATAGGCTCAATAATTCCTCTAGAACTGTATCAGCAGCTCCTTGGGCAGTTTGAGCTTTTGAGTTGACGCAGAAAGAACATTCTTTGTTGTGCTTTTTTGATGACGTTTTTATGTTAGGTGTCCATTTTAGGTAATGTGATATAGTAGAACCTAGAAATTTGAAGGTCTCTATTGTTGATACTGTGTTGTCTAGTATTGTAAGAGGTGGTAGTATGGGAGGGTTTCTTCTAAAGTCTACCACCATTTCTACAATTTTGAGTGTGTTCAGTTCCAGATTGTTCACGTTACACCACAAGGCAAGGTGTACAACCTCCTATCTGTATGCGGATTCGTCATTGTCTCAAATGAGACCAATCACTGTTGTGTCATCGGCAAACTTCAGTATTTTAACAGATGGATCATTTGAGATGCTGCCATTGGTATATAGGGAGAAGTGAAGAAAGCACACACCCTTGGGGGTGGTGGGGCTGTGCTAATTGTACATGTATCAGATGTGATTCTGCCTAGTTTCACCTGCTGCTTCCTGTCTGTTAGGAAGCTTATGATCCACTTGTTCAGGTTTACTTTAGTTAGAAGAATGTCTGAAATGATGGTATTGAATGCTGAACTGAAGTATACAAAGAGGACCCTTGTGTAGATATTTGGAGATTCAAGGTGTTGTAGGATGTAATGCAGAGCCATATTAACAGCATCATGTGTCAATCTATTTGCTCGATATGCAAACTGCATGGGATCTAACAGCGGATCCGTGATGGTTTTCAGGTGGGACAGCACTTGCCTTTCAAAGATTTTCGTAACTATAGATGTTAGAGCAACTGGTCTGTAGTCATTCAGTTCCTTGATGGAGGGCTTCTTTGGCACTGAGATGATAGTAGAGCATTTGAAACAAGAAGGAACATAACACACCTCTAGTGATCTATTGAAGATTTGGGTGAAGATGGGGACCAATTGGTCAGCACAGACTTTTAAGCAAGGAGTTATCTTGTCTGGCCCTGGTGTTTTTCCTGGCTTTTGTCTGTGAAATAGATCTTGCACTTCTTTTCCTGCGATTACCAGAGGTTGTGAACCCAATGGGTTGGCGCCAGTTGTAGGAGGCTTGGCTGTTGTTGGTGTGTTTGAGATGGGGGTTGTGGAGATAGGTGGTTCTAGTTTCCTTTAAAACCTGCTGTAAAACACAATTTATTTTGTTCAATGGACTTTCTTCATAGTAAGTAAACATAGACTTCCAGTTTACTGAACAGAATGGGATTTATTTTAGAACATGCTCCTATATAAGATTATCCTAGCAAGAGAGTTCATACTTTCCCTACTATTTTTGTGTTGATTGGTGATTGCAAAACTTTGGGTTGTGTTTTGACTGGAGACAAAAATTGAATCCAGGGTACAGCTGGATAATTTAGATGAATTTTTATTGGTCTGAGGCAAAGTAGACTATTTCAGTGGCTATTTTCTAATTTTGAACCCCTCTGGCTCCGATTTGTCAAACTGGGACATTCTAACTCACCCTAGTCAAAATGGTACAGGGAAATTTAAGAAATTTGGCACTCCTTTGCATAACAACTTGATAGGGAAATGAAGTATTAGAACTATACTCTTTTGCAAGTCAATCACTGTAAGCTACAATGTTTGAACAGGTAGCAGGATTACTGTTGGGTAATGGAAGGGCAGGATGGGTTAAGTATTTAGCAAATTAATTCACTGCAGTTTAATATGAGTCCAGGGGTGTTATAAAAGTGGTTTGACAATGTAGTTGCTAGGAAGGGAAAGGGAAAGGAAAAAGAAGGGGAAAGGGGAAAGGGATGGTTATCATAACACATGATAGAAACAAAGATTGCAATTTCACTTCAGAAATATCAGAATTTCCATTTCCAGAAGAAACTTGAAGATGGACTTGAACTTGAAGATGGCAAATAGCAATTTTAATTCCTTAAATTTAATTCCTGAATTCTATTTCTGTCTCAAACTGTAAAGTACACTGTAATGGTTTTTGTAGTTTTTGTCTGAACTTATCTATGTAGAATTGTCCAGAAAAATTCTGAACAATTGGATGCTTATAATGAAAAAGATTTTAAAAATCTACATGACAGAAGCTGTATATCAAACACGTTCTCAAATCCCATACCAAGAAAACATCTGCACTCCTCAAAGGAATGAGATTTTTTGTTTTGTTTTGTTTTCTCTGTTTAGAAGTACAAGAAATTATTTATATATTGGGGAAAGGAGAATGAGTCAGGATAATCCATTCCACTCAGACAGTTTCTAGGGCTACAATCTGATCTGCAAAATAGGGTTGGTAGTCTCTTCACAGCTATAAGAGAAACCTATGAAATTACCTCTTTTTGTTTTCCTTCCTGTAGTAAAGTACTCTGAGATTAGTAAAAGTCCAACAATCACAGAGGTGCAACTGTTTTGAAGGAGATTAAATTGGCTTTGCATTTTCTGCCATGAGCTTGCTTGCTGTGTTATTAGGATTTTTTCCCCTCAGATGCTCCAATTTTTGTGTGCATTGCTTCTTGCAATACAATGTCATTTGGATCAAGGCACTGAAATTTACTGTTTATGCATCTGTAAAAAAGAAGAATTATTTTCTAGAATATCTTTGAAACATTTAACTTTATTGTTATATGTTCCATATGTGTGGGTCTTTGTTTCCTCTAAACCGCTTAATTTCAAATATTTCTGTGCCTTAGTGTAGACATGTATGTTATTTTGAGCATGGTCTCAGTTTAATTGATCTGAAAGTATGTATAAATGGTTGATTTTGTTTTAATATATTTTATTTATACACAGTCTTTCCTTCAAACATTTAATGCTCACTAATGTCACTTTGAGTATAGTTTATTTGATGTCATTTTTCTGGTTTGGATTTACAAAGATTCTATTGTATTTTCTTTATCTAGTTCAGCTTTTATTTTTGACATTCTGAGCATTGTGAGAACTGTAGTTAAATTCAACCTGATAGCACTATGTCAATAAAAATATGTTTTTTTTCCTTCTTTACCTTTTTTCTTTTCTAAAAAAAATATTTATAGAGCTTCTGTGATTAATAATAATTATAGAGTTTTCACAAACTTAGTTTGAATTATCTATTAAAAGACTGTTTTCCACCTTTTTGTTGTGAAAGGCAGAGAGCATGTGTAAAAGAGGTTATTCCTATTCAGGTTGAGATGAAAAGTATTTGCATATGGTTGGTTACTATAGACTGAATTGTACTTTCAGAAAGTGTGATCAGTTAGCAGGCAATCCTGCAATGACAGTCCTGGGGCCCTGTTTTAAAATGCATGTTACTATTTTTGAAGGGAATATCTGCAGTACAGAAGGTAACCCATGGCAACCATCAGTGAAACTGAAATTCACACTGTCTAGTTTTATCACAGTGCTAGGGAGTTTATTTAAGCAATGGGGGGGAGGGTGTGTGAATGGGGAAGGGCAGGGAAACAGTCATTGCTCCTTCAAATCTATCTAACACATCCACCAACCTATAGCAGCTTTTCATTTCATTAAATGGAGTCATTCATACTTACCTCCCTCTTTCTTTGCCATTTGATTCTAAATGTAGGTAAGTTCAAAATGGCAAAACTGATTCTAAGTTCTCCTTGTTGTTCTCTGCTCTGTAATGGATCTCTTCTGAGTGTTGAAGAGTGCATTAAGCATCAGAGGCACTTGTACATAACTTTTGTTTTCTTCTGTTCATTTTTGTCCAAATCTTAGAGATAGCCTGGACTGGACAAATCCCCGAAGTTTTCTTGGCAAGATTTTTTTAGAAGTTATTTGCTATTGCTTCTTCCTACACCTGAGAGTCATCCAGCTGGCTTTGTGCCTAAGGTGGAACATGAACTGTCTTCCAGTTTCTATCTCGAGGTCTTAACCACTACTCCAAAGTGCTCTCCATATGTAACTATTACATGTCTGTTCCAGAGCAAGCAATCATTATATAAAGCATAGAAAATGTGTTAATAAATAATAAGCAAAAGGAATGTGAACAAATTATTCCTCAATGTAATTTATACAAGACCATTTTCTATCCCTTTACACATTTTCTTGCTCTTAGAAACCATTCTTGCTTCAGCTATGTAGATACACTTTAATTCAACTATGTATTGTGCACCAATTATACTTGGATAAAGTGAGTCTCCACATGGTCACTCATGTCCTGGTCATCTGCCATTTGGACTAGTGCCAGTTTCCTTCCGGGTCCAATTCAAGGTGTTGGTTATGGCCTTTAAAGCCTGACAGTAAATCAGGTGGATGTAACCATGAAGAGATGGTCCTTCAGATAATTTAGCCCCAAGCCATGAAGGGCTCTAAAATTGACAACCAATTCAGCACCTGGAAGCAATTCAGCAGTCAATATTCTCCTTCTATAGGCAAGGTGGCCTCCACTTTCCTGGCCTTTCACAAATGCCTAAAGACCTTGCTTGCAATCTCGCTTGGAGCTTACAGAGGAGAACAAAGCTGTGGGGCTAATTAGTACTTGTAGGCCCTCCCTTTCCTTTTAATTAATTTAATTATTTTTAATATTGACGTTAACTACCTCTGCCTTTAATATAAATTTTATATACAGTTTTTATGTTGTAATATTTTACTTGTACAAGCCCAGAATCCCACTGTGAGGGAGATGGACAGTTTCTAAATTAGATTAAAAAAATAAATAAGCAAGAGGAAAGCTGTGTTAGTCTGTGGTGGAAAATCAATCAATCAACCAACCAACCAGGCATCTGGCAAAACATTTTCTAAGTAACAAATGTTATTAAAAGGCATAAGCTTTCATGAGGTACAGCTCACTTCATCAGTTGCACAGCATGGTCAGGTGATGTAAGATTTAAATGGGGGTAAAGCAAGGCTGGAGAAGGGAGAAGACTGGTTATAATGCTGAGGCAGGATATATGTTAGACAGACTATAAATGCCTTATCAGTTAACAAGATTGCCTGAAACCTTTTGATTGTATGAGTTCAGAAACTTCTTGTTAAAAGATGCAGTTAAAGTCCCATTTGAAAATATTGACCTGGCTTATAGAGACTTGGTTGAAATATGAGGAGTCAAGTCTGACCTCTCAGTTCACTAGGTTCATAGATACCCCATGATGCAGCAGACTAGAGTTGCATGGTAGGATATTGATGTTACTTTAGCCTACAGGAACTGTTCAATGACTAGAAGCTCTGTCTGCCCATTTTGAGTATTTGCTGATTTGTTAGATTACTGGAATTGACCCAGAATAGTATACTATTCTCTCCTCTGTAAAGCAGTCTTTTCCTAAACAAGCTGAGTGTTATCCCTGGCACCACACTAAATTATCTTAAACTTTTTATCTTGAGAACTTTAGGGCACCCTGAACTCTGTGTTAATTTTGCTGGAGTTAGTGATAAGAAAGTGAGAGAGGTTGTATAAAATTGTTGTCATGGACACATTACTCTCTCATAAGTCTTAGACTGGCAGTTGCTATAAATCTTTTCAGTGGTCATGGACCAATTAAAATACAGGTGCCTGATGAATCCAGATGGTTTTCTGAATGCAGTTAGAAAATGTTGTGCCTAAACTGTTGGCAATCCTGTTGAACACTGGCTGATCTGTGGAACATGGAGATAGTTTCAACACTTAACAGTATCGTCCTAAGTAAACGAGTGTATATAAAGAGTATATATTTGTAAATTTTATATATAGCCATCCATCTTTTAAAAAATAACTCTGGGTGATTAACAACTGATTCACAAAAAGCAAGATGATTAAATCTGGATTAATACTGTATAACAATGGAATTATACTAGAATATAATGTGAAGGAACATAAAGCTGACCTTGGCAATAAAGAAAGAATGAATGAACAGTTCAAAAAAGTTAACACAGTCCTGAAAAAGAGGAAAATGAGATATGTTGGTATAGATTTTGTTTGGATTAACAGGGGAGAGAGAAACGCTAAATGTTTCTATATTCTATTATTCTCCCCTATAACAATACAAAACATTTCTGGAATCCCCGCCATGCTTGTTTCTATATCAAAGAGCTGGCATCTTTTTCTCTCCTGCAGGGCTTAGATGGCACTTTGGTTTAACAATCAGGGTCAGAATCAGAATGCCCGAAACCAATAATAAAATAAAAATGTGACAGTAACAATAGAGATGCCAACTCTTCCTCTTACAGAGAAATGATGCGCTCCTAGTCCATAAAGGTACACAAAAAGAAAGAGAGGTAACAGTTGAACATTGAGATGTTATGTATATCACTTGAATCTTATACTTTGCAGTTGCTGGTTTTCTGCTTTAACTATCACCTTTCTAATATCAGTTACTGTCAGATTCACATACATTATTTTCAATTAGTGCAGGGGTGGATGCCAATAGCCCCTTTATGACTTGTGGACTTCAATTCCCAGAGTTCCTGAGCCAGCCATGCTGGGAGTTGAAGTCTACAAGTCATAAAGGGGCCATTGTTCCTACTTCTGAATTAGTTGATCGTAGGGATGTGGACATGATATATAAAGTAAGTAGGGATACCATCAGTTTTTTATCCTTGTGCTTTCTGCCTAATTCATTCTGCAAGTTTGTAACCAACCCTATTATTAAGATCAATAATCACTGCTTTCTTGAATGTAGCAGATATAAC
The DNA here is from genome assembly GCF_049901715.1 of Pseudonaja textilis. Lineage (NCBI taxonomy): Eukaryota > Metazoa > Chordata > Lepidosauria > Squamata > Elapidae > Pseudonaja > Pseudonaja textilis. The sequence continues at coordinate 38,122,884 of NC_141996.1, forward strand.
TCCATGACTAAAGCAGTTGTTACAAGACCTTTATTGCAAAGATAGTAGAGAAAATGCAATTGATGCAAAATGTGGTGGCCAGATGTCTAAGTGGTGCAAGATATAACATGATGCCTGTAGTGAAAGACTTGTGTCAACTATTAGTTGTCTGCTAGGCACAATGTAAGCTGTTAATATTGACTTTTAAAACCCTAAATGGCTTAGTGCCTGATTATTTATGAAACTTTCTATCTCACCATAAACATAATTACAGTTATACTTCAACCCATCTAGACAGAAACAGCTTGAAAAAGGTTACTAAAAACTATCAGGGATCCTATAGGACTTATCCACAGAAAGCCTTGTGAAATCTTTATTTTTATTATCAATTCTAACATGGATATCTTGGCTGCCTTTGGGCAAATGATTTCTTTTCCTGGTACTTTTCTTCTTCCTTGAAAGAATTGAAAGATAATAGGTTTCTTTCTCACTGCTTGTGTTAAGAATAAATATATTAAAGAACAAAGCAACATTCTTAAGGGCTGCAATAATTCAGCTATGGTGTGTTAAGTATGAAGGTAAACAGGAAATACTGGCCTCAAATAGATAGTAAAACCTCCCAAGACAATGAAGATGGTTCAAAAAAATGAAACAGCTAGAGAAGTCAGACAGGTGAATGCCCTGTGAATTATGGTTGCAGAACATAAAAGAGCACAAAGCACAATGGATCACATTGAGAAAATGTCGTACATTTGCAGAAAATGTATGTACAGTATTCTTTATTATTTCAATTTATTCCTGACCTTTTTACCCCAAAAGTATTCATGGTTAATAGTCAAGAGGAAAACAGATACAGTTAAACCCTAATAAAAGTAGTCAAAATTATTAATAATTTTATTATTATCTAGTAATATTACCTGTATGAATTAGGCTCATGTTGGCTGATCTCATTCTGACCTTTCATTATTTCACTTAGGGCATTATGGAATTATAATGTATAAAAGCAAGTTTAACCTGTGTTCAGTGTTGTTGTTCAATCTAGACTGAAGCTTCTTTATCTAATGTTTGGACTGGAAGAAAAGCTGTGAAGCCAAAGCCATTGCCATTTTATCTTCCTGGTTTAGATTAGGGGTGCACCGATTATCCTCATATATATGCACACAGAATCCGCACAATTACCAATCAGGTGGATAACTCCTTATTTAATTGCATCTAAGAAATGAATATACTTATCCCTTCCTTGAAAGGTCATTATAAACAAGTACCATATACGTGAGTATTTAATCCAGTAAGAATGCAGTGTAAATCTATGTGTAAGTTAACACTTATGCATTGAATAAAAAATTATAGAAAGTCTTATTAATTATAGTTCTTGTACCAGACCAATTTGTCATCTTAGAATCTGTCTCAAGAACAGAGCCTTCTGTTGTGCAAATAACCATTAATTCTTGCCCTATCTGTAGCAATGAGACAATTATCTAGAGACGAGATTATACTGAACAGATATATACTATTATTATAGAAATAACTGGGGTAAAATGGATGTGCTCTCTTTTTTATAAAGTCACATTGAATTCTTTTAAACATGGTTTCAGATATATGAAACTCTTTCTGTGCAGACTGGCACTTGAAAGGATGAAATTCTACCTCCTTTAAAAAGTTGATTTGCATTGAGTGTAACACTGTAAACCTTCACACCCACATTATTCTGCTTTTTGCACTGATCACTTTCACACATTCACATAATCCCCTTTGTATAAGATTAATACAAGCTTTGTATGAGATTAATATTTGGCAAATCCATTTTAATTCCAGTATCAGATCTCACTGTAAAAACCACTTGCTACTGAAAATACTGGAACTGTCAATCAAGAGAAGAAAAAACAATTACAGGCACTGGGAACTCCCATGAGATATAGGAATAACTAGTTGTCTGGTTATATTTAGATCAATGAGTCTAGCTGACATCAGCAACTCCATAACATTATATTCATATTACAGGAGAAAATACTATAAATCATCCACCTATGAAAAAGATGTAAGAGCTACAATATTAAGTGAACTTGGAAATGTTTGCATAGAACTGATTGTCAGCTGTTTTCTTGTAATTATATATGCATTTGTCTCAGACACATCAATGAATATATCAGAACTGGATTACAGAGATCATGGCTTGATTATTCATATGAAAGCACTGAAGTTATTACTGGATAAGTAGCATGGAATTTATTTTTTGATGTTACGAGTCATTAGAAGTGATTGATTCTTCATTCTGTCTGTGATTATGGAGCTGAATGATTCCAATAAAAATATTTTTTGTGTTTTAAATGAAAATTAGCATCTAAATTAACCATTTCAGGTCACCTTTTTAAGCCATTTAGAAAGATTTCCAATCTTATTGTAGTGAAAGACTAATGGACTAATGAAGGAAAATTATTGACTAAATTCTTTTCAATAGTCTAATGGCTCTGGGTCAGCACGTTGCCTTGTTGGAGCTTTGTGCCCTAAGAGTTGTTTTGAGTTATAGACATTTCACTAGTCTACTTGGTAACATCATTAAACATGACATGACTTAACTAATTTCGTCCACTCAGACAACATTGGGCACAACTCAACTAATAAACAGTAGAAATTTTAGAATAATTTCTAAAGATAAACAAGTGTAAGAAACTTAGTTCTCTGAACAAGCAGCACCAGTAGACATATATAGTCTTAAATTCCAAGGCCTTATCAAAAAATGTAATCAAAGATGCAACATTTGTGCATCATCTCATTTGAACTCTTGATTACCCCATCAGCAATAAAATCAGCTACAAATCAGCTTCATTTTGGTGAAGTGAACTACAATTTGAACAAGCGCAAGAAAAGAACACATTCCATTCCATCACTCACTTCATACATGTAGAAGTAATTACTATTATAAGACAAAATCATCATCCAATTATCAAAATAAATTATCAATAAAAAGGCATCAATAATTTGCAAAATATCATCCTTGTGCAGGGCTACCGCAACCAGACAAAGTGGGCAAAAGGCATAAGGCTACAGACCACACTTTGCCAAATGTCTCCTGATGATGTTACCTAAAAGTTTAATGAAATACAATATCTGAAATTTCAAAACTAATTCCCTATATTTTTCTTTTCCCAATAAACTTTTTATTATATATCAAGAGATTTGGTTTCATTGGTACAAAGAGATCTTTTTGTAAATGTATTAATCCTTAGCAAGAGTTGCTTAGTTGCACAGCCTCCTCTTATGCTTCACAGCTGGCACTAAATTGCTAAGTTTTATATTACTGGCTTTGGGCTGAGATTTCCAAATAATTTTTCCTTGTATTTTTCTTAGAGCTGAGCCAAAAGGTTCTTGATAGAAAAACTACAAACATCCACATTGATCAGAATGGGAGATGTCAGAAGATTCAGGAAAACTGATGGCAGTCTATCATAAATATATTTTATTGGAGAACCCTTGAAAAAAAGGTGGAGGCCTCTGTTGGTCAAAAAATTTAAGTTATTTCCCTCTTGGTTTGCAATAATTGCTAGTTGTGGCATAATATATTGTAAATACTTTTATGAGAAATCCCAAGTGGAAAAAGCTGTGGGAACGTTGACCACTTCAATACAAAAGTAGACATTATTCAAATATTCAAACTCAACAAATAAAAATCTTCTTTAGCATACAGCTTTTCTTCAAGTTGTGTGTTCATAGTACAAAGTATGAAATCCTTTGGGCACTATTCCTTTCACCCAGTTTCTGCATTATGTGAGCTTGCGCACTTCATTATATTTTATTTGCCATTTTTTTTATTTTATTTTTAAAAGGTGAAAATACAAAACTGCAAAAAATAAAAAAATGAAAACAAACAAAACATTATTAAAAAGTGCATTATAAAAAATAACAAAACCTAACACATATATACATATTATCCCCCCACCCAGTTAAATACTGGTTAATACATTACGACAATATTAGTTTCCCACTTCTTGCAAAACAGGCCCAGTTTTTTAAAATTAGTAATAACAATAGCACTTAGACTTATATACTGCTTCATAGTACTCTACAGCCCTCTCTAAGTGGTTTACAAAGTCAGCATATTGCCCCCAACAATCTGAGTCCTCATTTTATTAATCTCGGAAGGATGGAAGGCTGAGTCAATCTTGAGGCAGGCAGGATTGAACTCCACCACAACTTTAAACTACTAAATCTATTTGCAAATTATTTATCTATATATTATATTGACAAAATAGTTAACAATAAGAAAAATAAAATAAGAAAGGCAAGATTAATGTTTTAAAACTCTCTCTTAACAAACTGTTATTGTAATCAACTCATAGAAAATTTAACATTGCATTTTATATATTCCAAAGTGTCCCAAGAGTTAATTGTGAGTTGATTTGCCACTTACAAAGTGATATTAAACATTGTTCTTACTAACCCTTTATAATCAAGGACGGGACTATTTAGTTCTATCAGTTCAAGAAGTTATTTCACTGCTTGGCTGTCTTGCTTAAAATGACCTGAAGTAGCATTGTGTAGCACTTTTCTTTTCTATGAACATAAGGATGGAGGAAAGAACAGTGTATGCAATTACAAACACAAACCCAATAATTTTCTGTGATCCCTAATAATATAGCTAGGATTGCCTATCACTTATTCTCATTGCTGCTTAGGGTGTGTGTGTCAAAATGAATTACATACAGTAGATAAAATAAAAGACGATAAGCAGCAGCTGTTTTAAGTACAAAAAAATAATAACAACACAATCATGATTAAAAAGGAGCATGGAGTTGTTTCTACTACACATATATGACCTTGTTATTATCAGAAACCATTTTCTTCAATCAATTAAACTCATTGTTGAGTGCATAAATATAAATGTTTTTAAAAGATAAAACAATAAACATTGCCTTCTTATTATTATAGAATATGAGTTAAAATTGTAGCATAAATTCTGCTTGAAAGTATTGGCAATTATTAAATAATACCTTTTGCCTTCTCTATTTTTAATGCAGACCAATTTTTTAAAAATACATTCAGCCAATCTAGTGTAAATAGCTTATTTATACACATTGATTTCAATTATATTAAGCCAGTATGTTCATAATTATTTGACAAATATCTCCTTATTGTTCTGATATAAAAACACCACATTGGAAAACTGATATGAATAGTAAATAATTTGCTGGACCAAAATCCTTTATACTGAGCCCTTTTTGAAATGCCTTCTTGTTCTACATAAAGCTTTCCCTATTTGCCTGTTGCTTGAAGAATTTATTTCATACATTCTTCTTATTATTTATTTAGTGTATAATGAGAACATGACAGAATAGAAGTACACATATATACATAAACCGTATGCTTAATAGTTTGAATATCAGCATCACAACTGCAACAAGGGGATATTTCCATCCTCACTGATACAGGTAGTTCTTCCAGTATCATACCTAATTCTGTTCCATTTCAACCAGACTAAGCAACACAGATGGTTTGATAGAGGGATCACTAATCGTGAATCCACAAGAAGGTATCTTGGACCATATCTTCTTATTCAACCCTAAGGAAATATTTGGTAGCAAAAACAATGTCCAAAAGATATCCCATCCAGATATTGACCAAAGATAACTGTGTTCTGACCAAAGTTTCCTGAGACCGCAATTAAGCACATGCTTAGTTAAAACAACTCTTATTTTATTTCAACTCTGGGAATTATGTTCATTCCCAGCCTGTAATGAATTCCAAACAGTCCCTCGAAATAAGGACCCACCTTTCTCTTCTTTGAACTTCTGCAACAACTAGAGTGCCAAATGAATTATAAAAAACCAACTGAAGTACAAAGTCCACATAGACCTTCAAGGTTTAATCAGAACAGAGCAAACGAGTTTGCTTCCTGCAAAGGTTTCTTTATCTTTGCATTTCCTTTATATCTTATGGGAGGGGCAATCATCTCCAAGCCTTACTCCTGAGTTGCCCCTTTTGTCTTAGCTGCTCTTGCTTTCTAGCAGCTCTGTGTACATGTGCACTGGGAACAGGCTCCCCTTGTTCCTCAGTCTCACTGCTGCCAGACTCTGGAGGTTCCGGAGTCAGCACACAATTCCCAGAGGGTCCTGGCCCCATCTCTGCATCGGACACAGGATCCTCGTCCTCCCCAGACTCCCGGACTGGTCCCCCTTCTTCTCCATTGTCTGATTCTGCTGCTGTCTGCACAGGCTGCCAGCGAACCACAACAAACTAACGCCATCACATAGTTATCATGTGATGTATTGGGACTTTCCCCCCCTTTGCTAAACCAGGCAGGGGTGGAGCCAGCACATGACACATCCCACCCATGGACTGAGAATTTGACACCCCTGATTTAGAAAGTTTTATTAGGAAGGATTTAAGTGAGTATGTGTGTAAGTGAAGAAAAAAATGGTGGCTTGTTCTCACAAGTGGAGTGTGCTGTTGATTTGGATTTAACATTGTGTGCTAATTTACATAAGTTAAACTTAATATTTTATGTGAATTAGACCTTATGGCTTGTTAAAGAAACCATGATTAAAAAAAGAAATTGGCACAGCATGCACAGAAAACTGTTGCTTGAGCTGATGTGACATAAAAACACAAACTGCTCAGGGAATACAGAAATAACTTATTCAACTGTGTAGTGGCATACTTAAAGAGACCCAAAGAAATGCCAGTATGACAAGTGAATTGTCTTTTTTAACCCACGAAACTAGCTGCAAAATATGCTTGAGACAGCATGGCTGTTAACTTCCAATCTTTTTAATAAGGACAAAAATATAGAAATATTATCTCTGATTGTTACAAACCAAAATGGCTTTAAAGAGAATAAATATACTCTTCTTTGAGTTAAAGGATGTGTCTATGTAATTCTTTGGGAACAAACACAGAAGTAATTTACAACTGCATTCTTTTTTCTTTTTTACTTTCCATTCTGGTCTATAGGCCAAGCACTTTCTGTCGGGTTGCTATCTTCAGGCTAAACAGATCCCGTTCAGCTTATCCCCAGAGCCTAAATAAAATTGTCCACTCCTATTAAACACCCAGAGTTTGTGGAAGAAACTATTAGTATAAAAAGTTATCCTTGAAAAATATAGCATGAAAAGCTTGTTAAGAAGAAAACTATTTTATAGTTCTGTCTTGTGTTTATTCATCATCTCTGTCCTAAGAAACTTGCTTGATATGAGCTTTGATAAAATTGTATTTTAATTCTTTTTCTGGTTAAAAATTATAGAAATCAAAGCTCAACCTATTCAGAAGCCGATGGATAAGTAAGTTGATCTAAACATAATTAAAGTGAAGATCTTTTAATTTGCATGGATTTTATATATACATATTCTTAGCTTTTTTACTGAAATTAGTGGGACATAGAACTGCTTACATAAAACTGCTTAATTTTTGATAAATTTACCACTATTATTTATTAAATGCATTTATAAGCTTAACTGAATAACAGTTTTTTCTCTTAGTAATTTTATTTAAAGAGGGCCCTACATATAGCAGAGTAGAATTGGAAAATAAGAAAGCTTTTCTTGCTAAATTGCCTGTTACAAAAGTTCATTTTACATATGAATAATAAATTTTGCTCAATATACAGTATTTTGTGATCTTCAGTTCGGAACTGGCTAATTTATTTTTTTTTAAAAAAAATCAATCTGTGAATTCAGCCAAAATCATATATCTTTATGCAATTTGATTAATTAATGAAATTGGGCTCCCTAATTTTCATATAACTATTTCCAATAAAAAAGAAAAAATATTCATACCATGATGTACAAAATTGAATAAATAGAGCATACACTTATACCTGGTGTATATTGTCAATTGTACTTTAGAAGGGACTAAGGATGATACAGGTAGTCCCCAACTTACAACAATCCATTTAATGACAAGTAAAAATTTTAACATTTATGACTGTTGTAATATTCCCATTATCACATGATCAAAATTTGGGTTCTTAGCAATTGGTTCATATTTATGATGGTTGCAGGGTCCCAGGGTCATGAGATCATCTTTTGCAACCTTCTGAGAAGCAAAGTCAATGGGGAAAACAGATTCATTTAACAACAATATTATTAATTTAGCTACAGTGATTCTCTTAACAACTGTGGCAAGAAAGGTCATAAAATAGGGCAAAATTCTCTTAACTTTCTTGCTAGCAACTGAAATTGCTAAGATCACTTGTGGTTGTAAGTAGTAGACAAAACATAAAATCCAACTAACATGCTTGGATGGAATGTGCTAAATAAATGAGGTTAATTAAATGTTAAAACAACCTTTTTTAAGAAAATAGCAAAACTCCTGACTTGGACTATAAGGCATATATTTTAGTTAGTCTCTTACTTGTATATAATTAAGGTACCACTGTGTTATTCCTTGTTTCTCCCACTGTTGATCACTTTTAAAACCCAATTTGGTATTTAAATAATATCTTAAATAAAAAAAATAACTTTTCTTTAGTAATTTTTAAAGGAATGTGTATCTATGTGAGACAGAAGAGAAAAAGAGAGAAAAGGCAGACAGAGAACAGACATGTTATTCAATTTTATTTTATTTTTTAATAAAGTTTTAGTTGGGTTTTCACACACAAAATACAAGTAAAACATCTTTTTTGAAAATAGCATGGTCCCGGGTTGAACTTCTTTATACAGACACAAAACTCAATTTCATGCTCCTTTTTGTATTCTATTCCATATCTTATACTATTTTACATTTTCTATATAGTTTTTCCCCTCTTTTAATTTTCTCAATTTTATTTTGATTATCTCATCTTAATTCAAATCATTATATTTATACTTTTGTCTGTTCTGTTTCAATTTCATATTATCTTTTCTCACTAAACAAATTTTCTCCTGTAGTTACTAATTGGAGTATGACACCTTTATATCTTTTAATTACATTCATTCAACTCTTATTTAAACTTCAATGGGTACCTTAAGTTTATGACCTTCATATAATACATAATACATAACTTCCAATCGAATTCTGCTTGGCACATTCTTATAATACACACTATATTCTTTAAAAAAAAGAAAGATTGTAAATATATGTAATTATAAACCCTCATTCCATTCCAGTTCAGTTCTATCATTAATAATCATTAAAACCATAACATCTTTAACACTTCTTTTCAATTAAATATCATACTTCCTTAAAAACACATATAATCACCATAATTAATTTTTCCCTTATTTCTCTTCACATATGTTTTATAAATCATTAAATATACTTTTTGTTTCATTTATTTATTGACAAGCATTCCACTGAATTACGATAGCTATTTTATCAGACATTTTAATCATACATTGTTTCATATTTTCTAAAATTATTTCTGCTTCTAATATAACCATACTATCTTATGTACCTTTGCAGAATCCCTTTTTCCATTAAGTTTTCACCCATTATCTCTAAATAGGCCCTGTTTCTCTATATTTTGCTTCTGTCCTTTATAACTTCTTTTCCTTTCTTTCTTCCCTCTCATCTTCTCCCTCCCCTTTTTACCCCCTTGTCTCTCTAGTTCTAATTCTCTCTTCTGCATTTCCCTCTTCTGTTGCTTTCTGATTTTATACTTATTTTTCACTCTATTTGGGGGGGGGGTGTTTTTCCCAATCTTAAACTTTCCATTCTCTTTCTCCCCTTTCCCTTCCCCCCCCCATCTAAGATTACTTGTTCATTAAAGATGGCTTCTTCTTTGTCCCAATCTTCTTGTTCTGCAGGCATTTCTGGTTGTTTCTCATAATTCCAAATCTCCATTTCTAAAAACTGAAATACAAAGCCAAAAGAACCTCTCCCTTCTTGTGCATCTTCTTTGTACTTTTTAAGTTCCATTTTCAGTTCTTCTAAAAGTGGAGCCATTTTAAAAAGTTCTAAACAACCACCTGATTGATTTAATCATTCAAAACAATAACCAAGAATCCAGAAATCATCAAGTAATCCAGATAGTCCCAAGTTATATCTTCTTATTTCTTTTTCAACTTTCTCTTCCTGGGGTTTTTGTTGCGATATTTCAGTTAGAATGTACCTTTTGGAAGTCTTGTTGAGATTTTGCTGTAAGTTCTTTTTTAATTCCAGGCAGTCTCCTCCCTTCCAGATCCTGCCCTTTTATTCTTCCTCTCTCCTTTCCTGTTTTCAAAAGCTTTTAATTATCCAGAAATCTTTATTATCCCTTTGACTTTATATTTTCAGCATTAAATGCCTATTGATGTCAAAGTGGATTTTTTTCCAATTTCTTGCTTAAGTCTCTTAGCTGTCAGTATAGGAAAAGGAGAAAACCAAATCTTTTCCCTTTTCTCTCTCCTTCGCAGCTTAAAAATCTTCTTAGAGAACAATGTTATTGTTTTTTTTAACAGTTTCAATTCCAGGGTACCTTATTTGTTGCTTTTGCTGTTTGACCCGGTCAACCAAAACTTTCTTTTTTTATCTTCCTCCTGCACATTCTTTTCTGGTTGAGTTCTTCTTTGTGATGGCCATTTCTGACCACCGCTGCAACTGCCTTTGGGAAAGGGAGTAATGGCCAGCTGGGGAGGAGAGATGCGGCTCTCCTCAAGCCTGCTGGCAGTCTCCCCCCTCTTCACCACCTCTACGGGGTGGCTTAGCCCCGAAACCAGCTGGCTCGGGGTGCTCCAGTGGCGAGCACAGATCGAAGAGACAAGGTTTCGGTCTGTCGCTGAAGAAGCTCAAACCGGAAGTCAGACAAGTTATTCAATTTTTTTAAGTGCTAGGATTTTATAATACTTTGAAGAACCCCGCCTTACATATTAGGCAGACTTGATGGGGTTTGAGTAATTTGCAAGAGGACATAGACACACAGACACAACAGACACACACAGAGAGAGACACATGGAGAGACAGAGAGAAAAAAGAAAGAAAGAAAGAAAGAAAGAAAGAAAGAAAGAAAGAAAGAAAGAAAGAAAGAAAGAAGGAAGGAAGGAAGGAAGGAAGGAAGGAAGGAAGGAAGGAAGGAAGGAAGGAAGGAAGGAAGGAAGGAAGGAAAAACAGAAAGACAGAAAGAGAATGAGAGAAAGATAGAGTCAGAACTAGATCTAAAGCCTTGGGAACAGAACAGAATAAGAGAGCTGGAAGAGACCTTCAAGTCCAACCACTGCTCAGGAAGGAAACCCTATACAATTTCAGACAATTGGTTGTCCAATCTCTTCTTGAAATCCTCCAGTGTTGGAGCATTCAAAATTTCTGGAAGCAAGTTATTCCACTGATCAATTGTTCTGTCAGGAAATTTATCCTTACTTCTGTATTGCTTCTCTCCTTGGTTAGTTTCCATCTATTGCTTCTTGTCCTGCCCTCAGGTACTTTGGAGAATAGTTTGACTCCCTCTTCTTTGTGGTAATCTTTCAGATATTGGAACACTGCTACCATGTTACCCCTAGTTCTTCTTTTCATTAAATGAGACATACCTAATTCCAGCAACCATTCTTTACATATTTTAGCCTCCATTCCCTTAATTATCTTTGTTACTCTTTGCACACTTTCTAGAGTCTCAACATCTCTTTTAAATCATAGCAACCAAAACTGGATGCAGTATTCCAAGCGTAGCCTTACCAAGGCATTATAAAGTGGTACTAATACTTCATGTGATCTTGATTCTATCCTTCTGTTAATGCAGCCTAGAACTGTGTTGGCTTTTTTGGCAGCTGCAGCACACTGCAGGATCATATTTAAGTGATTGTCCACTAGGACTCCAAGATCCTTCTCACAATTACTACTATTGAGCAAGGTACCACCTATATCAGGGGTGTCAAACTTGCGTTGTCACAGCAGCGTCATGTGACGTATAGCAACTTTTTTTCCCTTCACTAAATTGGGCATGGGCATGGCCAATGCATGATGCATCTGGCCCATGGGCCACAAGTTTGACAGCCGTGACCTAAATTATACATGTGCATTTGGTTTTTCTTGCCTAAATGTAGAACCTTACTTTTTTCATCACTTAATTTCATTCCGTTAGCTAGCACTGAATATTCAAGACTGTCAAGATCCTTCTTATACTCCTGTACCTTAAACTTATTTAGCTATTCCTTCTAGATTGGTGTCGTCTGCAAATTTGATGAGTTCCTCATTTATCCCCTCAGGTAAATCATTGAAAAAAGTTTTTCCCTTAACATAATTAAGCTGCTAGTTCAGTTGATTTCTGTTTTTATACAAGGACTTTGCCTTTTATTCAGGCAATAGAAATTCTTGGGAGTGATATTAAATAAACTCATATTAAAGTTTGGGATTATTTTCAAAATAGTCAATTAATAAATTATGTACATATGTGATCTAATGCATTTATGTGAGTCTATATCTATATACACATCTGTTAAAATTAGTACCAAAGTTTCTCTTGACTCTTGTAACAAACAAATCAACAAAATACTTCCTTTACTTGTTACTAAACAACATGTATATCATATCTATATGGCTATTTTCTGCAGTGTAACAGCAATTCTCAGTAAGAAGCGGGACAAAATGTATCAAGGGAAATGAGATAATTTGAATGGGGATTTCATGAAGTGGTCGCTCTGTTCAGCTCTATCATTTGAACTTCTAAAAGTTCAAATGGGGATTTTCACAGTTCAGTCCTCCAAAAAGTGCTTGTCTGAAATAAAACTCATAATATCTTTCATGTTGCAGTTATAAATAAACACTGCTCTTATTAATCTAAAATCAGTTTCCCCAGGAGCTCAAGATCTACTTTGGTTGCTTCTACTGTGTTATCTCTAAATTGATTGCAAATAGACCGAAATCCTTTCTACTTATGATTAATATCAATTTAAGAGAGAAAACTAAATGAATAATATCTCTCTTTCCCTCCCTCCCTCCCTTCCCCCCCTCTCTCCCTCCCCTCCTTCTCTCTCTCTCTCTCTCTCTCTCACACACACACCCACACCCACACAGACACACACCATACAGATTGGAGCATCTGAGCAGTTCATTGATCTAGGACATTGGTACTAACATCTAAGTCCAATTTAGAGCTATAAGCTCGGTCTTGTTACACTAATAGAACATTGCAACAATGAGAAAAATTATAAAATGGGTTTTATTCTGAAGGAAGATAGTTCTACTAACAATAGCCCAAACTATGTATTTGCTTTTCTTTGCTCTTTTCTGTAACACTAGCTGGAAAATATACCATTGCAACTAATCATTATAAACAGGTTCTATTAACATATTTTTTTTCTTTTTTGTCTTTATGTTTATTAAGAATATTACATACAGCAAAAGACAAATCTAGATTAAAAAGAAAAAAGAAAAAGGTTTGAGAAAAGCAAATAAAGGAAAGAAATTACAGTTATGAAATGTGGTTTTCACATTCTTTTCAGCAGATAGTTACAATCTTATAATCTTCTTCTTTTAAATATCATAGCTGGTCCTCATGACTACACTTGGGACCAAGGGTGGGATTCTACCAGTTTGCACCTATTCACTAGAACCGGTTGTTAACATTCTAATCAGTTCAGAGAACCGGTTGTTAGAAGAAATTACTGTCCTAATCCTGTAAGGAAGGCAGGAAGGAAACACTCTGGTGTTGCTTACAGAAACTACCTCTCCATTAATCCTTATAACATTCTTGGCAGGACTGGACTTCCTGTCTCTGGAACTTCTGTGGAGTATTTTTTTTCTCCTTTGCTGGTACTTTGCTTGTGTGGAGTGACCATTCAAAGTTACAATGGCACTGAAAAAAGTGACTTATGACTATTTTTCACACTTACGACTATTGCAGCATCCCCATAGTCACGAGAGGCCAGGCGAGGAGATGCGTGCCTCGATGTGAGTGAGTTGGCCACATCCAGCCAATAATATGACCACCAAGCCATGTCCACCCAGTCACATGACCACCAAGCCATGCCTACCAACTAAGCCACGCCCACAGAACTGGTTGTTAAAAAATTTGAATCCCACCCCTCTATTGCTAAGCATTAGAACTGAGTTATGTCTGATTTTACAACTGATTTTGCCATGGTTGACAAGTGGTTCATGCAGTGGTAAGCAAACTTGGCTTCCCCCATTGATTTTGTCTGTCAGGAGCCAATTGGGAGATCAGAAATGGCAATCCATGACCTGGAATGCTGCATAAATGCATGCCCATTGCCAAGCATCTGGATTTTGATTGTGTGACTGTGGGGATGCTGGTACCAGTCACAAGTCTTTTTTTAGTTTCATTGAACTTTATAATGATCACTAAACTATGCAAGTCCCTTTAGCTCCTTGTTTAATTCACATTTTAACCTTTTTTTGAAAATAAAAATCATTATGTCATTTTTTTATTCTTTCAGCAAAAAGTTCAAATTAGAGTTCCAATCCAAAATTGGTTTTCTCTGAAGAAGTAAGTCAGTTTTTCCATTTCTGCAAATTCTCGGTTTTTTTCCCACATAATTTTTCCATCTAAGGTGATGGTTAGTCTGCTGCTAAATGCTGAGCAGTCTAATGTCGGAAAAGGAGCTGTTTGTTCAGTGGAACATCATAGTATAATATAGGTTGAATTAAAAGCACATTTCAAACAGACTCCCCATAATCATATGTTCATAAACCATGGACACAAAGGGGACAATTTACTGTATTAATTAATCTTTATTGACAAGCTGGGATATTATTTTATCTGAAGCTGCAATCTCAAAAGATATATCATGTACTTTCAACATTTAGCACCAATACTTACAAATCTGTGGTTAAATAGGTAGTGTAATGTAATGTTTTATTTACTGCTGCAGCATTACCTTTTCTTCCACTTGATTTTTTAAAATAATAACCTGAAATAAATAATACATGTAGGAAGCATTACATCAGGCAGAAATATATCTTTGATGTATTTTTCCAAGTTCTTGTAGAAAGCCATGAGTAAAATAGTGGATCCCCTACATTTTTAAGCTGCCTTTGTAGTACGGTTAATATTTGAAATGTTATCACAATAAATTAGTAACTTATGAACAATAAACATGTGTTTCATATTTGCTTTCATATTAACTATATTGCTCAAATGAAACTCATAAATTACTTATGACATTGAAATAACCGTATGTTCTATATTCTAAACCCAGCAGAATTTCCTTTTCTAAAATATCTGTACTGTTGCTAGTAGCGTGAAAATATTGGCATTCTCTGTTCTTGAGGTTTAAACACCCCAGTTGAGCCATATTATGTTAACAATAACTGCATGGAGTAGCAAAAGTAGAAGACTTTTAGTAGGGGTCTACTTTTAGTAGGGATCTAATGAATATTTTATTATTTTCATTTTCAAGATAATCTCCAAAAGAACAGAATGTTTCTCATACCCACTATACTTTTCACTGACTATAAAGGCTATATTTTGCCATAAGCAACGTCCTGGATCCTTAAAAACATATATCCATGGCTCCTCATATTCTTGCTCAGAATATAATTAAATCAAATGAGCAAATGTGCTGCATTATCAAAAATATCGGCTACATGACAATGTCATAAAACAAGTTTGCATGAGTCAAATTGACTGTCTCTCACTTAGAAGAAGAAAATAGATTTGCTCCTTTAAAAAAAATAAACAATACATTTTTAATAGCCACTGAAAGCTTTTGCTGAAGAAAACAAAAACATAACCTTTTAAAAAGATACATAATCTGTCATCACTTTTAGTATCATGATATTTTATCTTATCTCTTTTTCAGTCTGTCCCATTGGTTTGTTATTTTCCTGATAGAGCCAGTTTACAGGTTTGAAGTATACCAGTATCTACAGCTGTCCAAACAAGAATATTTAATTGGTTAATCTGTGCTGAATTTCTTTTTGGGATTTTGAGTTTTTGATTCTAGGTGACTGCCTGGAAAAGTCTCTGGAGTTTTCTTGGCATGGTTTTTCAGAAGTAGTTTGCCATTTCCTACTTCCTAGGGCTGAGAGGGAGCCAACTCCCAGGGAAGATAGATTAAGTAACCGCCAAATCATAAATTAGGGAATCCCATTGCCAATCCAGAAATCAGGTCAAGTTGCTCAGATAGGTTGCTATGCAACAAGGAGGCTGGTAAAACATCGATAATTCCAACCTAGAGCCCAACTTTATTACCTTTTTATTGTCAGAGTACAACATGTGTACAATGAGATTGTACCTCCCTTCATGCACCACCATCCCCAACACAACTCACAGTGAGGACAGAAGTCCCTAACCCAATCCCAATCTTATTACACTATGTGACTTTGTTGCACAACGTGCCGGCCCGCAAGCCTATCCTATTATGTTGACATGAAGTTATTTTCCATTCAGAAGTCTGACAGCCCACGGGTACAAACTATTCTTCAGCCTGTTGGTGCAGCTGGCTATGTTTCTATATCTCCTACCTAATGGTAGGAAAGTGAAGAAGTGCTGACTGGGATGTGAGTCGTCCCTGAGAATTTTCCTCACTCTTCTAAGGCAGCGAGCCCTATCAATGTCATCTAGTGGTATAAGGGAACAGCCCACAAAGTTTTGTGCTGTGCTCACCACCCTCTGTAATGTCTTTCTATCTGCAGTTGTCAAGCCAGCATACCATACCGTAATGCAATATGTGAGGATTCTTTCTATTGTGGACCGGTAAAAGGAGGTCATCAGTCATTGTTCCACTTTACTTTTTTGCAAGACCCTAAGGAAATGGAGTCTCTGTTGGGCCTTTTGGCCACCTGGGTTGTGTTGATTTTCCAGGTAAAATCTTCGCTGAGGTTTAAAAGAGGAAACTATCTCCACACAGCCCCCATCGATGTAAAGTTCCTCTCTCTTCCTCCGGAAGTCTAACACCATCTCCTTTGTTTTGCTGATATTTAGGTGCAGCAAGGTTTTCTAGGCACCATGAGGATAATTTTTGAACCTTCCCAATCAAATAGCACTGAGTGATAGATAAGAAGTTATACTATATAAACAGAAATGAGCTACTCTATTTTGTTTCCACCTCCTCTCTGCATTTGGCTTTCTATTTCTCACTCTTCCCTTGCAATCTGTAATATCACTACCTTCTCTGCATTTTTTATTTCCAATATTAGTTTTGTAGAAAAAATTCCCAATTGAAGATAAAGTTTTGACTTTGACTTGAGACTTCACCTCCTTTCTCAAATACTGAACTCGATTTCTCAGCATATTTATGGAAGAAGATTAAAAACCAAGCTTCCAAGATTATGTTCCAAGGCTTGTCTATCTTTCCACTCTATA
This sequence comes from Pseudonaja textilis, assembly GCF_049901715.1. Classification (NCBI taxonomy): domain Eukaryota; kingdom Metazoa; phylum Chordata; class Lepidosauria; order Squamata; family Elapidae; genus Pseudonaja; species Pseudonaja textilis. Next base: position 38,140,012 of record NC_141996.1, read on the forward strand.
ACAAGCAAGATGACCCTTCTGATATGCCCTAATCCATTCTGATAAGAACTTCTTTCTTTAACAAAACTCTGAAAAAAAATAAAACCCTTTGCTCCAAACTGAGAATACAATTATTGTTTAAGAAGTCATGTGAAAATATTAAGAACATAAAAGGCAGTAGTGTAATTTCACAGTGTTATACAGTTTATAAAGATGTTTTGGGAAACCTTTAGAAGCATTTATTTAAAACAAGTTTAGTACAACTTTAATGCAAAAATTATGAACATGAAAATTTCTATTAAAAACAATGTGACACAACACAGAAAAATAGTTTGTCTAGTAAAAAATAATAAAAACAAGGCATACCTCAGCAATTCAAAATAGCTAGACACTCGTGGGCCTCCAGAACGGAATTTTGGCTTTTAGCATATATGCAGAATTCATGGTAAGTGAATGGTCTGGACAGTGTAGTATGCAGGAAATTGCCTGAATGACATTGCATTAGTCAGTGATGTGTCATTTAGGATTGAAAGTTCATGTAAAAGTCAATCTAGATTCCACTACTGAGAAGGAGATATAGCTGATTCTGGAATATCATGAACCTATTGAATCCTATATTAATTTTTGGGACTTACCTGGAGGTTACTGATGAATTGCAAGATAATTCAGGTACCCTTTGCGTTGATTAAAATAAATCTTGTTCTATTCTAAATACAGGTGACTATAGTCTTGGAATTCTTCCTAACCAGGCTTGGGGTCAGGTGTGGCAGGTAAAGATCCTCTTAGGCAGCAAAATTGGTTCTATCATTTTTCTCTATCAAATACAGATTTCATGCAATTAACACCTTTTAAGTGCTATGCTATCTGAAAAAGTTTTGTTTTTCCTGCAATAATAGTTTTCTTTTCTTTTCCTGCAATGCCAACAGCATTTTAACTTTCTAATAAAATGTTACTTAGAGGGGTTTGAGAGCAAATTCTTAAAAATATGAATGAAGTAACTCCAATTTAATAATAGGGATTAAATGATATTTTGCCCAGTATTGTGATATAGTTTTCAATGGTCTGACCAACAAATTAGAATTCTTAGCAGCTAAACCTACCAGTTTAGTGGATGTACACTCTTGATTCATAAAACACTTGCCAGTTCTATTGTTGAATGCAATGTTGAATGTACAGTAGACAAAAAAATACAGCACCTGATTTATTTAGGTTGCTTGGCATAGTGATGCCTATCTAGCAGACAGGAAATACTGTTGACCACATTGGAATGTAAGGGTTTGTCACAGACACAGTTGTCTTGAATTCAAGAGACTGAATGTAATATGAATGAAGTCATCACCAGACTTCGCACAGACCTAGGAATACAGGTTAGGGGAGATTTCTACAAAAAAAGTAGAAATATAATTCCTTTATTATGAATGATCATTTTTCTCCTTGTGCATGCAATTGATTTCCCAGGCATAAGAGCTAAATAAAAAAGTCCTACATGTTTAAATTTTATGACTTTTTTATTTTTGCATCAGTCTGAAAAGATAATTGTAAAAGACAGTGTAAGTAACTGACAATGTCATTGTCAGTTACAGGTATCTTATCACTGTCAATTATAGTTATCTGTAATAGTTTTTTAAAAAAAACAAAATTGTATTTTCCCCTCCCTTTTACCTTGCTTCAGTTTCTGGTTTCTTCATCATGTTAGATTTAGCACATTGCTTTATTCTTGTTCTATAGAGTGCCTTTTAAGAGAAACTGGGCTGTTCTTACCTCTTTTACCAAAGACTTATCTGTCCAACTAAGCTGTAACACAAACAGAACTTTCTGTAACAAGTCTCTATATGGAACTGAAGAAAATCACATGACCATCACAAAAATGTAAGGGTAGCTTTTTAACTAAGCATCTTACACATAAGAAATGCTTTAATGAGAAATTCCCTTTCAAACCAATGATTACAAATCTTCTTTGTATCAAATCATTGATATAAAAAGAAATTTGGAGGTTATTTTAAGAAAGCTCAGAATAATCTTAGTAATTATTCCCATTTCATGCTGCAATGGATTTCTGCAAGATTAGACATACTAATGCTTGGAAAAAATAAAACCTTGCTTTTGTACATACCGAACAACTGGCTCTTCCTTGAGACACTTGGAAGAATATTGATGGTTTCATCTACTCTTCAGGGACGAACAGCACTGGAAATTCTTTATTTTGAGAAACTGATATACAGTAGGATTATAGCCTAGCTTTTTGAACATAATGAATAGTCTTTTCATTCCATTAATTTTAAAATAAAATATCAAATATTAATGTAGCTAAAGGCCAACATGGGAAGTCTAAATGACATTGAATTTGAATTTGAGATACCTGATACAACTTTTCTTTAACCAAAAAAATAAATCCATTTCTTAGTAAATTGTGAATCAGCAAAGAATTGCAAAACATGAATGTACAGTACAGTATTATTACAGTATTATTATCAAGTCAGTTTATTGATTACATGCCATCAGTGTTGTTTTCTACTGCTAGTGACAATATAGATAGATTTTTCCCACTGACGATCTATCCTTGACATGTTTTTCAAGATTCCCAATGGTGCAGTCATCACCATTATAATTGAGTCCATCAATTTTTCTGCTGGTCATCCACTTCTTTCCTTTTTTTCCCACCTTTCCCAGCATTAGAGCTTTTCTAATTGGGTTGGGTTTTTGAAGAACATGACCATAGTTGAATTATTTGAGCCTAGCCATTTGTGTAAGAACTCTGGGTTGATTTGTTTAATGAACCACAGTTTGTATATTTGGCTGTTCACGACATACTCAGGATTCTTCTTTCTTAACATCAGCATTCAAAGCATCAATATTCTTCCTATCCTGCTTCTTTAAAGTCCAACTTTCCATGTCCAATTGAGATATGAAATGTCACAATATTTTTAAAATATGGAATGTTAATATTTTTTAAAAATGAAGATAAATTAAGCCATGGATAGCTCTCTTGCTGGAAAACTATTTTTGCTTAACAAATAATTTAACAAAAAAAGTTACCACTATTCTAACAGCAGGTTTTCAAATAACTGGATTGTTCCTTCTATTTCTACAATACATTAATTCATATGAAAACAAAATGTCATATCCTTGCTCATATTTCATATTAAATAATGACCAATATATCCATAAATATATATATTTATGTCTGTTGCCAGCACATTGCTCACCTGTTCATCATCTAATTAAATTTCAATTAACACAAATGTTAGTGTTAGTATTTCATGACTAACACTACCCAACATAATTTTAGCTGGAATTTTAGCTGACATATACACCCCTGTGATGATATAAGAAATGCAGACTGTTTCCCATTGCATATGCTGTTCCTAATCTAAGTCAGGATTAAGGAGCAGAAGATTTTCAACAATTACATTTTTCTACTTTTGGGAATGTTCAAAAGTTGTATTATGTTTGTTTTTCAAACGATTGTTCTTAAATATTGAAGAGCAGGAGTTTATGTCTTTCTATGACTGTTCCAATCATTGTGGGGGGGAAAAGAAGAGGCAACTGGAGAAATGGCAGAGAAATGAAAGACAAATATGAGGTGAATATGTTAATTCGAATTATATTAATCTGCATAGGAGAATTTTCTGTTGTTGTTTTTCCTTTTCTAGGAAGCTTCTTTCCTGATAAAGTGCATGGAAACCTATCTCCAGATATGTTCTATCTTGCTTTACCAGAATAAGATTTCTATTACAAATAACTATTTTATTCTCCCAGAAACTGTTGAATGCCCTTCTTAAAACAGCAAGAAATAAGGGGGAGAAAAATCAGCCAAAAGGTTAAAACACAGTGGAAGTGCTTTCTGTGTATTTTTAGTTCATACTTTTTGAGAATGGAGAATGCAGCTTTATGATTCTAGTGTTCAGTATTTATTCCCTAAACAATGGAGAAGCACCCTATAGGTGAAAACACACAGAGCAAATTATGCTTCCTAAAATGGCACATATACTGCAAAAGAGAAAAAAGGCTAGAACTAAAAGAAGCATGGCAGCCTAGCAAAAAGAAAAAAAACAGCAGAAAAAATAAAGTTTCTTACAGTCACAGAATTCAAAACCATACTATTGGGCTAGCTACATTAAAACACACACACACACACGAGGAACTGATTCCATGAGTCTTATATAAAGGAATATAGAGACGAGCAGTTATACAACTCTGAAAACAAACTTTGTAGACAATTAGTAAATATGTTCCAAACACAAAAAGTAGGTTAGATATCACATTTTTAAAAACTTTCAGTTTTAAAATGTGTCCTGTACAACTGTACTTCTGATATTTAGCAATCAATGTGGTATGTAACAATAAAGGTGTTGGACTAGGACAAATGATGATCCTTGTTCAAATCCACCCTCAGAAGTCAATTGATTATAGTGATTAGTCCCATCTACCTTAAAGAGTTGTTGGAAAAAATGTGAACCAGCAACCATGGGTACTATTCTGAGTTCCTCTCAATAAATATATTTTTTAAATGGCATTCATAATCTTACTATGTGTACAGATGAGATCGGACTCATTCAATAAGTTCCTGTTGCTACTATATTTAGTAGTAAAATCAATTGCATGTTGGATTTATGGACTAATGTTTCAGTTTTATTATCTAATATTTCAAAAAGTCAACTATTCTATTTGAGTCTATAATTTCACAGGGAATTGTGCTTTTCTTTGATTATTCTACTAAAAGAATTTTTAGCAATTATACTTGGCAAAGCAGGAGCAAATAAATGCAAACAACAACACAATATTACACTTTGAAATGCTCCCAAGTTCCTACAAGTCACAATTTTACATATCATTCTTGGCAAATCTAATGTCCATTTCTTTCCCTCCCAATTAACACTAAGCCAGTGATTGTACCCAGTTTTCACTAAGATAGTTGGGCTTCCCCCCTGTAATTTACCAAAAAGTGGACACTAAGCAAAGGTGGTATTCAGCAGGTTCTGACCAATTCTGGAGAACCGGTAGTGGAAATTTTGAGTAGTTTGGAGAATCGGCAAATACCTTCTCCAGCCACGCCCACCAAGCCATGTCCACAGAACCATTAGTAAAAAAAATTGGAATCCCACTACTAACACTAAGCACTTTTAGTGAAATTGTTTTTGCTGAAATTCAGGCAGCACTAACCAGATAAATTCGCTATTAAAGGTTGGAAATGCAGTAATAAGGTAATAATCTAACAGGTTTGTTATGAGCTAAAGCTGAGCCAAGAATAGGTTACAGCAGTGGCACCCAACCTTTTTTGTACCACGACCCGGTACAAAATGTACAAAATGATCCATGGACCGGTACTGGCATCAGCACGCACGACCAAGGCAAGGCAAGCCGAGCGACCGGCCAGCCAGCCGTCCCCCGCTTCTCCCCACCACCTTCAACTCCTCCTTTGTACCTTCTCGCGGTTGATGGGCTTTTCGGGCTCTTTCTTAATCTCCTCCTGAGTAACGCAAGACTCCACCGCCATTGGGATGGCTCTTCATTCGAAGCCCCCCCCCTTCGACGAAACTAAGGCGCGAGGATTCCTTCAGCACCCAAACGCCGCTTTCCAACCGACGACCAACAAGCTCACCCGGAAGCACTTTCTCAAGCGCCGTCGAAACAAGATGGCGGTGCCCAAGCAAAATAGGCAGCCCAGTACAAAATGATCCACGGACCAGTACCGGTCCGGGGCCCGGTGGTTGGGGACCACTGGGTTACAGCACTAAATCCAGAATAGGTAAGAAAATCTGTTTCTTTCCACAATAGCCCAGTGTTTTCCTTCCTGGGTGAAAGAAACATATAGGCTATAATTATATCTTTGTATGAACTGGAATTTTTTTTTTTTTGTAAATGTAATTTATTTATTTATTTGTCAAATTTATATAGCTGCCTGTCTCAAGTGAAGTGACTGTGGGTAACAAACAATGAAATAATTGTTTAATTGGTTTTAAATATAGTAATAATTTTACAAAATTAATTAAAGCAAGTAACCATAGATGAAGCAAGATCATGGGGCAGAAGGTATTATAATATAATACAGCCAGCACATGGGCTCCCTTTTATCAGGGGATGCAAAGGATTGCTGGAAATGCCAGATTTTGAGGTCTTTCCAGAAGACCATATGGACTGGGGTAAACCATATCTTGGGATGGATGATGTTCCAGAGAGCAGATGTTGTGGGAGAATAGACTGGCCTGTTAAGTTCCACCAGATGAAAATTGTTTGCTGATGGGACTTGAAGAATGGTTCTCCTGCCTGACCTGATGTGACAGATAGATGTGATCAGGAAGAAGCAGTCTGTGAGTTATCCTTTATTGTTATGATGTAGCTTTAGATGTGTGTGTGTGTGTGTGTGTGTGTTTGTTTCTATTTAGGATTAATGGATAGACGGAAAAAGCCATGAAATATTATTTCAGTATATGACTACTGCAGCAAGATTTCTATATGGACAGAGATGGAAAGATTTGACATTACTCACTATAAAGGACTGGCTAGTGAAGCTGATGTTTTACTGAAATTGATAAATTGCCTTCTCCTATTAGAGAAAATATATTATCTACATTTACTGCTGACTGAAAGTCTCTTATGGACTTTTTGTATAAAAATTAAAAAAATGAACTTGTGATTTATGGTTTTGATAATAAGATAGGACAAATTGTAGAAAGAAGAGTAATATGTAATTTTAGAGAAAAATGTTAAAATATATTTGAACTTTTAACTGCTGTGAAGAATATCGAATGTCACTTCTTTATATCTTTTTTTATTTTTCTTCATTTTTTTTGTTGCATATTTGCTTTTATATTTTTCTTTTTTGTCTTTACTTCATATTAGTTTGAGATAGTTTTTATTTCTTTTTTAAAAGTTTCAATAAAATTTATATATTAAGAAGGGGTTTGTGGGTGTTGCATATATCTCTACCACCCTGTAACTTCCCTGATTATTCACATGGACTGATCAGAATGAAGAAAAAGAACTTGTTGTAGAAGTTTCCTCACAAAGGAATTATTTGGGGATTTACATGCTAAAACCTGTTTCACTCAAGCAGGGACAAGGGTTAGTTAGGATCCCTTCTTAATACGATGTCTACTGAAAATAAACATAAGAAGAATTCATACTAATAAAAAAGATTACATCCTTTATACATAATATAATGCATAATTAATATGCTACCCTCAGATGTAATAAGGCCACCAATCTAAATAGTTTAAAAAGAGTCCAATGGATCCATAGTAAATCAGGCTATGAAACTTATTAGGTGTATATAATGTTCTGAACTAAATACTAGCAGTTGGAAAACAAATAATAGAAGACAATAATTATCTTTCAATCTATTCTATTGATATTTCAAATGCATCTACTTGGCCTCTGTGTATCACAGAATGCTAGACAGAAAGGCCATTCCCAGCAAAGTTGTCCTTTTAGTTAACTGTAGGACCTTTTTGTGTAAACTTCTGACAAAATCCAGTAGATACTCATTAGGGAAGAAAGAAGATGTCACTGTATCTAGCTTAGCCTGCTTGATTTCAATAGCTGCTGCTCATATTCACTAATAGCATGGAGCAGTTTATATATATACTCTTTCCCTTTTAGCCACAATAACCTTACAGTCTATTTTACGTTTTGTGAGTCGGGTGGAAGAGCACAGCCATAAAGGAAAGGTACTGATTCCATGACACTTATATAGAAAATCCAAGTAACTCAAGAAATTGTACAGCTCGTTATGAGTTTCCATTGTCATATCAAGTCAGCTCTGTTTCTAGTAGAAAAGTTGTGTCTGTAGTGCATACTATTGTTTTTAACTAATAATTTTATAAGAATTTAATTTATGCCATCTACACTGGCAGTGTCAAGAGTAGCTAATCATCCTTTTCTGTATGTTATTAATAAGATGTCTACTTTATCTTCAGTTTCCTTAGCTTTCTCCCAGTAATAAAAAAGTACAGAAACAGAAAGCAGCTTGAACTAGAAATGGAATGTAGATTTGGCACTAATTTAATATGCATTTTATGAATGCAAGCCATGTAGCATAGTTTAATATTATTCATATGCTTTCTTAGTTCAAAATAATTATGATTCATTTATGAGATGCTCAAATGCTATAGATGATAAAGGGGAACAGACTGTGAGCGAGAGACAACTTATACTTAGACTCTACCTGATATGTTTCATTAAAAAAACATAGATGTTGAAAGTGGAGCTTATTCTACCAGGCTAGTCAGCATTGTTATTAAAAGAACAAAGTAACAGGTACAACTGAGATATGCATAATAGAAACATTTGAATAAAAATGGCAGATTAGCAGTTAAAGCATGGGCAGGATGTCCCATCTCCTCAGCTTCTTCAAACCCATCATAACTTCAAAATAAACAGCAGTATGTTTGCTTATAAAAACAATTACTAAGAACCCAAACACAATGAGTTTTAAAAGAGGTGCAAACCAGTACTTTTCTCAGTTCTTTTAGCCTGCTTCAAACAATTAGGAGTCCATATCACCTGTAGTGTAATCATTTATAGTAGTGAAGTACTGAATAGCAATCAATAATGACGTATAAGTTTAAAAGGGATTTTGTTGCCTTTCTGAGATAACTAAGAAGTCACATATTTGCAACATTATTATTTTTTAAATAAATGTTTTAATAATACATTTTCTTTTTGTATCACATAAAAAATCCATATCAATCTGAACATTGTCTGGACACAATTAGTTTTAAGTAAAAATACAATATTAATCAACATAAATCATAATAATAAGCATAATAAACGTATCAGTAATAATCACAAAACAGTAATATAGTAAGTTTATCCATATTACAAAATTTTCAGTACAAAAGTTTTTATTATCTTTTAGATCTTATTAAATTCTAATCTCTGATTCTATTAGTTAAGCAATGATAAAACAAGTCCCATGTTAAGAAATATTCTGTTTCTTTTATTTTAAGTGTTAATCTATCCATCTCAGCACATTCTAATATTTTGATAACACTTTCATCTGTTGTGCAAACACAATTCTTGCTGCTATTAATACATGTAAAATTAAGTATATTTTCCCGTTGTTGTATTGTTCTGGTAATATACCCAATAAGAATATCTCTGGTTTCAAATCTATATGTTGTTTTATCATTTTTTCTAACCAAATATGTATTTTAGTTCAATATTTTTTGCCTTTGAGCATGTCCACCATATATGATAGTATGAACCTTGTATCTGATTACACTTCCAACATTTAGCTGATAAATTTTCATACATCTTTGCTAATCTCACTGGTGACAGATGCCATCTATAAAACATTTTATGAAAGTTCTCCTTATTGACATTGTTAATTTACTATTTCTGCTATTTTCTAATTCTATTGGAGAGCCAAAAATTTTAGCCCATCTTATCATTGTTTCTTTCATTTGTTCTTCTTCCAGTTTAATACTCAATAAATAATTGTACATTTTTGTTAGTTTTTTATCTGTCCCTAGTAGAATTTGATCTAGTTCTGTTAGTTCTTTATAAAAGCCCTGCATACTTGCATCCTCCTCATATCTTGATTATATTTGCATGTATGGTCACCATGCTAAATCAATCTGTTGATTGTTCAGTTCTTGTTTAGATTTGAGTTCCCCTTTGTAATTTAAAATATCCTTATATCTTATCCTTATAATGTTGCCACATCAATCACATTAGGATGTATCAGTGCCTCCATTGTGGAGACCCAGACTGGTATTTTCATATAATGTCTAACTTTTCCCCATACTAACAATAATGCATTTCTAACAAAATGCCTTTGAAAGTATTCATGCTTTTGCCATACCATAAAAAAGCATGCCATCCCAATTGGAGATCATGCCTTTCCAAATTTAATAATCATTTATGTCTCAAATTTACACATTTTTTACCCAGACAAGTGCCGACGCCTGGTAGTATAGCTCCCAATCTGACAACCCAAAGCTCCCTTTATGTTTAGTATCTTGTAGCAGTTTCAATTTTATTCTTGCTTATTTCTCTTGCCAAATATATTTTAATATCATTTTGTTTAGTTCTTCTAGTTCTTCTAAACAGTTCTTCTAAACAGGAGCAAAAAGAAATGCCCTACTCTGTCTCCCTCACCCCATTCTTCCTCTCCATTGCAATCCCATGTGAAGAAGGCTAGCAGAGAGGGGAAGAGTGCAAGGTTGCTGTTTCTGCGACGAGGGGACCTGGGACGTGTCTGCATCCGGCTCATCCAGCTTCTCTTCCTGTTGCAGCCAGCTTTTTAAGACCATTTTTCAGCCCCCAAACAGCCCCAAAACAGCCTGAAAATGGCCAAGAAACCAGCCAAAAAACCCAGGCCATTTTTGGGGCAATTTTGGCCATTTTCAGATCATTTTCAGGCCGTTTTTGAACCAAAAATGGACTGAAAACAGTCTGGAAAATGCCTCCAAAATGGCCTGGTTTTTGGCCATTTTCAGGCTATTTTCCAAGACATTTTCAGGCTGTTTTTTGGTCCAACAATGGCCAAAAATGGCCCCCAAAATGGTCAAGACCATCCAACGGTCCAATTTACCGGTCTCTGAACTGCGCAGAATCGAAACAACCGATTTGAGTGAACCGATCGAAACTGGCAGTAGCCCACCTCTGGTAATCTATTCTGGTTTGGGTGTATAAAATCATTCAGGAATCTTTTTCTGCAATAACTGAAGCACATATCTTATAGTCTGCATTTAGTAGCGATATTTAGTTTTTTTATCTGTGTACTATCTGATTCTTCTTTCAGTATTAAAGTTATATTTGCTTCCCTCCAGGGATGGGAAACAACCAGTTCTGTCGGCGTAGCTTGGAGATCATGTGACTGGCTGGATGTGACTTGGTGATCATGTTTTGATGGCCTTATTTTGAGAGGTTCAGGTGCATGCAGCTCATGGAGTTAAGTGTTGATGATTTAGATGTAATTTGTCATAGAGTTTATAGTCCTGCTTGATATGTACTGCCTGCCCCTGCTATAGAGAAAGCTGGTTCATTCACAAGCTCCTGTTTCTCCTGTGATCATCAGCTCTGCTAAAAGTGAGCACACCTTATTCCTCCAATACTTTCCAGAATTCTCCCCAGAAGACATTAGTTGTAATTTCTGGGTGAATAGGTCATTACAGAAAAGATCAGTGGCAAGGTCTGTGAAGGTCACATTACTTTGGTGGAGAGATTTCAGAAAGCTTTCTCTTCTTCATCTTTCCAGATAGCCTGATTCAACCTGGAGAAGAGACATTGTAAATATTAGGCAGTGACAAAACCTTGAATAGTTGCACTTGATCAAAAGTATTCAACAAGAATGACCAATGCATTTTCCATGTTATACACAGACTGATCTTAATTGCTTTCCTCTACAGCTATCTTTACTATAGCTATATAATTACGGTATATATATCAATGAGATGGTATTTCTTACAAACTAATTATAGTTCAATTTTTCCCAAAGCTGATGGCATCTTGCACTTCAACTGGTAGCTAGGAATTATAAGAACTGAACTGAAATGTAGGTACAAGAAAGAAAATCGAATAGGCTCTTAGATTCCATACATGAATATAGGCATGATAATGTTAGAACGTGAACAAGAAAATGGGAGATACACATTAGCAAATGTTTATGTCCAGCATTTGTGAAAAGAAAGATAGCTTTAAGATTAGTCAGCGTGTGACTAATACAGCTTAATGACAGATGTCCAGAAAATCTGGAAACATGTCAATTTTTCTTAAAATACTTTTAACCCCTCTCCTATCTGTTTTAGTGGTTTATGAAATATCTGTATGAAAAGAAAGACTAGGGGTGACATGATAGTAGTTTTCCAATATCTAAGGGACTGCCACAAAGAAGAGGCCGTCAACCTATTCTCCAGAGCACCTGAAGGCAGGACAAGAAGCAGTGGATGGAAACTAATCAGGGAGAGAAGCAACTTAGAACTGAGGAGAAATTTCCTGACAGTTAGAACAACTAACCAGTGGAACCACTTGCCTCCAGAAGTTCTGAATGCTCCAACACTGGAGGTTTTTAAGAAGAGATTGGACAATCATTTGTCTGAAATGGTATAGGGTTTCCTGCCTGACCAGGGGGTTGGACTAATGGACTTTTACAGTCCCTTCCAGCTCTGTTGTTCTGTTATTTTGTTACATGTTGCAATTGATGTCTATTGGAGATTCTCAGTCATCCAGGTTATGGTTGTCTCAAAAGTACTTTTTTCAAGAGGCAACTGGACTCTCTTGTTTCTCTTGAAGATGTTTCACTTCTCATCCAAGAAGCTTCTTCAGCTCTGACTGGATGGTGGGGAATGGAAGATTTATATTTCTTGCAGACATGTGGTATACAAATCCTTCCATTCCCCACCATCCAGTCGGTGCTGAAGAAGCTTCTTGGAAGAAGAAGCAAAAACATCTTCAAGAAAAACAAGAAAGCCCCGTTGTCTCTTGAAAAAAAGCACCTTTGGGACATGTTACAAGAGTTTCTGATCCATTAGTGCACTACAAGCATTAATAACACAGACATGCTAAGTAATCATAAAAGCTAATTTTCTCCCATCACTGGACCCATAGCACAACCCTAGGAAGTAGAGAATTTTAAAATGTGATTATTTACTGGAACCATTTTAATGACATTAAAATATAAAACCTTACCAGAGGATACTAAGGAATTAAAAGTACACATAGGAAAATCTGAATTTGATTGTTTACAAATATTAAATCACATCAATATGTAATGTTCTAATTTATATCTAAAAATGGAACTACCTCATATTCCCATTAAATACATACATAGTTCTGTGAAAATAAACTAACCCCTTACAGATTTTTCTAAAATTTTATCTACAATTTTTTGCCACTGAATATTATCATAATTGAAAACAAGTCCTAAGAATATATACATAGAGTGAACAAATAACACCAAAATGTGGTTTTGTTTTATTGTGCAATAAGCATACCAGTGTGAAAAAGAAAATAATTGTCCCCTTAGTTTAATCAATACAATGAAATCTATAATTATGGGCAGTTATGTATGTCAATAGACAAACAGGTCTGATTTAGGCCATTCTTACCCTATATAAATCTTACAATCTTTAGCTGTTCTTATCACCATAAGGTTGATCCTAGAGATGCAGTGTAATGAGAAGGGACATGAAATAGGTGGAGATGGGGAAAAGGCATCCCCTTGCTTCTACAAAGTTTCCCTTTGCTTTTATCTTCTGCTGTGGCATACTTGCTTTGCAGTACTGCCTTTGTGAACTGTGCGTGACAGATTTTTTTAGTGATTCAGAGCTTGCATATTCACTATTCTTCATGCCCAAAATAATTTTTTGAAGATCTCCATTAAAAATCATTGATGAGAATCAGCCTGGAAAAAAGTCACAAAACTATTTCAAAAGCTCTTGGACTTCACTAATCCACAAATATATAATCTACTGTAGAAATGGATATGATCTGTGATAATACTACTTATTCTAAAAGTGCCATTACCATTAAATTCAATTAAAAAGTACAGCATAAATTGTTCAGGAAGTCATAAAAGAATTCCAGAACAGCATTAAGTATCTGTATGTTTCTCATGCACTAGTTAAAGTCAGTAATCATGACTACATCCTCTCTGGGTGGAAATAGGATTTACAGAAGAAAATAGAGAAACCATTGCTTACTAAGAATGTATATGTTCAAGTTTCCCAAAATGCATTTGGACTATCTCCAGACTTCTGGAGAAATGTTCTACAGACAGATGAATCAAAAGTAAAAATTTGGGGGCTCTGCGGGTGTCATTGTATTTGCAGAAATCAAGCACTATATTCCATAATTTCATACCAACTGTCAAGCATAAAGGTGTTATGCATGAGAATATTTTGCTGCCTTAAGAACAAGATAAATTTCCATTATAGAAACTAGAATGATTTCAGCTTTGTATCCGAGAATTCTACAGGTTAATTCTGTTTAAATGGATCTAGAAAAGATTAACTAAAAGTACATATGAGCTCAAAAATATGAATTCTAGAAATAACTTTCAATATAAATTCTTTGATAATATGAGATTAATTTAAAATGATGACTACCAATATAATAGCAATTGTATTAGACAAGGGTAAAGAACAAACTCTTTCACTAAGCAGGTACTTAGAGCAGTGAATGTGAAAAGGGCTTCTGGCCCTGATGGGATACCTGGGAAGGTACTCAAAGCATGTGCTGACCAGCAGGTGGGTTTACAAATATTTTTAGCCTTTCTCTTACACAAGCCATTGTTCCATCTTATCTCAAAACTTCTATTATTATTCCAGTTCCCCAAAAGCCCTCTCCTGATACTTTGAATGACTATAGACCAGTAGCTCTCACACCCATAATTATGAAGTGTTTTGAAAGACTGGTCTTAAAATATATACAGGATTGCCTCCCATCAAACCTTGACCCATACCAGTTTGCCTATCGGAATAACAGATCCACAGAGGATGCTATTGCCATGGCTCTCCACGTTGCACTGAAACATCTGCAGCATAGTGGGAGCTATGTAAGGATGCTTTTTGCTGATTACAGCTCAGCTTTTAATACCATCAATCCAGATATACTGATTAAGAAGTTGCTAGAAATGGGCCTCTCCTCTCACATCTGCTGTTGGATAAAGGACTTTCTTACTAACAAACCTCAAACTGTTAGGATTGGCAGCTATTTTTCCTCCACTCTTGCTCTCAGCACTGGCTCTCCACAGGGTTGTGTGCTGAGCCCCCTTTTGTATTCATTCTACACCTACGACTGTACTCCCTCTTGTCCCACTAACTCTATAATAAAATTTGCAGATGACACCATGTTGGTGGGACTCATATCAGGAGAAGATGAGACGGCCTATAGGTCAGAGATTCTCAGACTGGTCTTGTGGTGCAAGTGTCATAACCTCGCCCTGTACATCAAAAAGACCAAAGAATTGATTATAGACTTCAGAAGATGCAAAGCAGAGCCTCTCCCACTATATATCAATGGAGACTGTGTGGAAAGAGTTCATAGTTTAAAATTTCTAGGAACTCATATTTCTGACAACCTTACTTGGTCAGTCCACACTATGGCCACTGCAAAGAAGGCCCAACAACACCTGCACTTTCTGAGGCTGCTGAAAAAGAGTGGTCTGGGTGAGAAGTTGCTGGTTACTTTGTACCGTTCTACTACTGAGAGCATTTTGGCATACTGTGTAATGGTGTGGTATGCTGAATGCTCCAGAGAGTTATAAACACAGCACAAAAAATCATCCATTGCTTTCTTTCTTCTTTGGAAGAGATCGCAAAGACCAGACTCCTCTCTAGAGCTCTAAAAATCTCCACAGACCATTCTCATCCTGGACATTCATATTTTGAACTGTTACCATCAGAGAGGCGTTATAGGTGTCTTAAAATGAGGACTAATAGACTGACAAAGAGTTTCTTTTCCAAGGCAATAATTGTCTTGAATCAAACAATGCATATGTGATTTAGCCCTATGTATATAGTGGCATTTTTAAACTATCTAACTTACTATATGTTTTAGATAGGTTTTAGACTAGGTTTTTAATTATTATTTTAGACACTCTGTAGTGTGATTGTGATGTGGTGTTTGGGACACTGTGCTGGAGTAGCTTTCAAATTGCATTGTATTTGTTGACTGCAATGACAATAAAGGTGTTCTATTCTATTCTATTCTATTCTATTCTATTCTATTCTATTCTATTCTATTCAGAATGCAAGAAAACTTTTCCAGTGTGTGTTACAAGTGTTGTCAATCGAAAGATTCTTAATAGTTGAAAAGCAGTTAAAGGCAAATTCCAAAAGAGTTTAAGTGGTGAGGCTGAGCAGAACTTAAGGGTGTATTGGTTACAATGCGGCTTAGTGGAAATCGCTAAACTGTCATCCAGTTTCTGCAATTTACATATAGAAGCAGTTGTCTGGAGCACAAATAGGAGTTCTCACAATCTTTCCTTTATCTGGGAAGATTTAAGATGGCCAGAAACTACCTCTTGAATACTGATCTCACCGCAATACTGTCTCTACTCTTTCAGAGATGCCTAACTCACCATGAAACATTACCAGAAGATAAAAAATTATTGAAAGTTCAGTAAAAAAAAAAAAAAATTAAAATGGAAATAATAGGAAGAGAATAGCAATAGCATTTAGACTTACATACCGCTCCACAATGCTTTACAGCATTCTCTGAGCAGCTTACAGTGTCAGCATATTATCCTCAACGATCTGGATCCTCATTTAACCGACCTCGGAAGAATGGAAGGCTAAGTCAATTTTGAGCCGGTCAAGATCAAACTCCTGGCTATGGGCAGTTAGCCTGCAACACTGCATTCTAACCACTGTGCCATCACAGAATGGGCAACTAAATTATTTTTACATAGTAATTAGGGCTGGACAATCTTTGAAAACATTTTAGAGTAACTATTATGAATTCAGATAACACCTCTGCATTACTAATTAAAGCAGCTGCATTCATGCTTTCACATAAGCTTGAAAAGATATGCTGTTGCTTTAAGGAACTGAATTTTAAAAAGCTTGAATTAAATTAAATTTTAAAGAGCTCTGATACACTTTTTCCAAAATTTTAAGCATGAACAGTTGTAGTTATTGCTAAGATATAGATCCAAAGAAAGCACACAGGTGCCTCTTACCAGCCCTCAGCATGCTATAGTATTAAAGTCTAATGTAATTAAAATGGATTAATATTGTAATGTTATAAAGTCATTCCATGGTTTTAATATGTTATATTGTTAATATGAAATATTATAATATTGTCAAAGAAGATTAAGAGTGAGAATGCTAAGGAAGTCTTCAGTAGCATTAAGCAGCATTTACTAATTATCTGCTTCTTTCAAAACTTCTATAATATATATTTCTATGGTTACTTTCTGCTAAAAATATCCAATGTTCATTTAAATAGTATAGGAACATACTATAAAAGATATATAATACATGAGATTCATTCTTTTTTGTTATGTATAAGAATATGGTCCCCTCCCCCCATAATTTTCACTAGACTCTGCAACGGATCAGATATCCTTGCTTTGATTTTTCACATTTCTCTCAAACACTACATGTAGTTTAATTCTTCTTAGAAACAACTATACATTGCATGTGTAAATATGTGAGAACAGCTCAATAAGATGTTTTCTAACTGAAGCTGCGTTATCTTTTTACTAAGCTCAATGCCTGTAGAAAAATTCAGCTCCCAAGCTACTTCTCCTCCAGTGAGTTCTCAAATGCTGCTCAAATATGCATTGAAAAATTTGAGGATCAGAAAAAAAAACTGGAGAAGGGAGATTGAAAATTGGATCAAGTTTAGTGTACTCTTTTTCTAGTTTCCATCATTCTGTAAGTAATTTGTCTATTTATGGGTGCAATCTTATGCACATTTAGGGAAGTTATGTATGGTGATGGCATCAATGGTGGGATTCAATTTTTTTCACTACCAGTTCAGTGGGCGTGGCTTGGTGGGTGTGGTGTGGCTTGGTGGCCATGGCTTGGTGGGCGTGACGGGGAAGGCTCCTGTAAAATCTCCATTCCCTCCCCACTCCAGGGGAAGGTTACTGAAAAATCCCATTTCTACCCCAACCCACTAACCTGCTTTCCAGCTCCATTCTCCTGTGCAGGGCAACAAAAGAAGACCCAGCCAATTAGCTGGGACCCCGGAGGCAGGGAATAGATGGGGATGGGGCCAGTCAGAGGTGGTATTTGCTGGTTCTCTGAACTATTCAAAATTTCCACTACTGGTTCTCCAGAACAGGTCAGAACCTGCTGAATACCACCACTGAATGGCATGGATAAAAGCATGTAGCATGGGCTACCTATGCTCATTGAGTACATCTGTATGAGCCTGTCTAGAGATATGGTAACTTGATTGGGAAGTCTTATCTGTAACGTCCCGTCTCTAGGATAAATTCATTGTTAAATTAAGGGAACTGATCCCTATGCTGACTTTTTTTTTTGCACTTTTAATTGAAGTTTTAATTTATTTTTTGCCATTATTCCAATATGTCAATTATTTATTATTAAATTTATATGTTGCCTGTCTTTGAGGAAACTCTGAGCAATTTATGTTTTATTGAAACTCAAATTGGTGTAGTGCTTGAGGCATCAGGCTAGAGACCATGAGTCCTAGTTCTGCCTCAGGCACAAAGCCAGTTGACTTTGGGCCACACATTCTCTCACCTCCAGAAGGGAGAAAAAGAGCAAAAACCACTTATGAAAACTTATCAAGAAAACTGCAGGAACTTGTCTAGACAGTTGTGAGAAGTCGAGGCTGGCTCAAAGCCACCAAAACAACAAGTGTTATTATATGTCGCCATTATATGATATCACTATCATTGATAAGACAATGATATAAGTATTGAATAATAAAAGTACTAAAAGCAGTATAGATCTCAGTAGAAACCCAATTCTGATTATGTTCGCATACTGACACAACAGATAAGCTAATTTCAGCAATTACATGAAAATAAGATCTTATGTAGATAAGAATCAGTAAAGATTCTTGACAAATGGATATCCATGTATATTTAAGGAATAAATAATTAAAATGGGGAAGGTAGAAAAACCAAATTATCAAATTACTGCTATGACTCAGGTAGCCAAGGCAGGCCTCTAGAGAGTCCTTTATTGCTCTCAATAAATGTTCCAGCAAATGGCCCTACAACGACTGGTAAGGCTTCACCTCCAGGCTACCTTGAAGGCAGCCACCCTCAGTCCTCCAAACCAGGGGTCTCCAACCTTGGCCATTTCAGGCCTGGTGGACTTCAACTCCCACAATTCCCAAGCCAGCAAAGCGGACTTCAACACAACAAAACTGGCTGGGGAATTCTGGGAGTTGAAGTCCACCAGGCCTGAAATGGCCAAGGTTGGAGACCCCTGCTCCAAACAACAGCCCCTATAGTACAAATTAAGCCCACAGAGTAGGAGCATGCTCACAGGGCAGGATCCAGGGTTCCAAGTCCAGTCCACCAGGCTAAGTGAGTCCACAAGACAGAATCCAGGCACAAGAGAAATGCCAATGCTCCGGGCAAAGACAAGCTACAAGGCAAGAGGCAGGTTCCAAAGATAAAAGACAAAGCAAAGAGCAAACAGCAGTCCACAAGACATGGATAAAGTCCAAGGCAGAAGGCAGTCCTAGACAAAGCAACAGGTGAATCCAAAACAAACAATTGTTCCTGGCTAAGACTAACTCCCCACTCTAGGTGTTCCTTGTGAGGAGGGGTGGGAGGATCTTCTCCTTAGTATCCATGTAGCTCTTTTCTGATCTTGCCTAAATTCTGTTCTCCATGCCCTTGGGACTTGTAGAAGAGGCAGCTGTTTCTCATTAGAGGACATCTACTGCCTATCAGCACCACTGCCTGTCATCAGCCAATCCTCCTGTGTCTGTGATGGCAGGCAGCCCTCTGTCTGGTCAACCACCTCCTCCAATGCCTGAGGGGCTTGGGACAGTATCATCCTCAGCCCCTGGCCTCTCCAAATATGCCAAGGGAGATGTGCCATCCCTGTCAGCTGGTTCTGGTTCCATCTCCTCCTCCAAACCAGGTTTGGATGGGGCCATGATAATTACTTTCCAAAGTTTATTGTATAAATCAGGTAGCAATGTTATCAAATGTTAGAACTAGAAACTCTTCCTGGTTGAAGCTTCCATCATTCCCTTAAAAATCTTTTGCAACACAAATATTCTTTAGCTTTCCTCTTCTTTCCTATCCTAGTGTGAAATTGGTATCAATTCTGAAAAAATAAATAGGAAGGGTGAGAAATTTGGAATGCATTGCTAAAACACTCAATGAATATCTGATGGATTTCAGATTGCTTTTTTTCCCTCGAAGGAAAATACATATTCCTGTATTTAACATAAACAGTTCTTCTGTTCTCTAAGATCAGATAAACAACAACTCTCACTGAAAACAACTATTCTCCACTCAAGAAATCTTGGGTTTTGTTTTGGGAGACACGGATTTATACTGCTGACAATCTGAAGAGAAAAAACAGCACTAGCAGTTTCAAAACTGTTTTGATTTATTTATTTATTATTTGTTTTGTTTTTGACTTATCTACATGTTTTAAATTGGTTCTTATTAACTAAAGCACCTGCTGGTTGGGTTTATGCTTCTTGTTAACTCACAAGAGTGTACTATTTCTGGGGAAGGAATGTTTCAAGGACTGCATACTAAACAATTGGTATTGGTCTGGGAAAGTGATTGAGAATGGACAAAAAATAAATTTCATTTCACTTAAACAGAATACAACTTAGATTGTCCCATACCTATTTAAGAAATAACCTTTTAATCACATTAAAAAATAAAGTTTGGCAACAAAATTTGAGCTGATTGGCAGGCTCTACCAAAGGTTTGGTGGAGTGGCGGCTTCATTACTAAATGAGAATCAAACAAAACATATTATTAGCTAGCACAATATATAAATCCAGCCCATAAATGAGGGCATTGAAGTTCACTGTTAAGTTCTCTTTCATGTCATCTGTTTCAACTTGTCTTTTTGTAAGCCGAATCATGAAGCTTGGAAATTGATGAGTAATGGAGGGTGCAGTCTGTTTCTTATATTGAGAAAATCCCAATTTTGTGCATTTCTACACAGCCCATCCCTATGTCAGTTCAACATCATTTAGTCAGCTTATAAGTAAGCAAAGGTCAGAAGGAAGAAAAAGATCAGTGCCAAATTGTTAAGTCAAACATACGTTTTATTTACATTATGGAGTGGTTTTCTTCTCCCCTCCCCCAATCTACAAAAAGACTAAAATGACTCAAAATATATTTGGGGAAAAAAAACTTGCAAGATCAGCTTAATGGACACATTGTCTATTCATTAATGACATCCAGAATCGCCCATTTTCACTTCCTTGTAAATTGCCTTGCAAGCAGACAGATAAGGAAGCTTCTGCCGTTTTCCGGGTCCTGCTGCAACATGTTTATATACCGTCACTTTTGCAGCATGCAACAATGCATTCAAAATATACGGTACTAATCTTAAAGCATAAAGACGAAAGAAATTTGCTTGGCAAATGTTATCCATATCTTTCTTCTTTAAAGTGTGTAAAACAGCATACTTCGGGTTTTTCATGTTGGCTCGATCTTCTGCAAAGTTTGTATATTATGGTTTTAATCTTCAAACCACCTAGACTGAAGCAGCTGACTGGGATTACTCCAAATCACAAGTCGAATTAATTATAGGCATTGCATTTTGTTTGTTCTTAGACGCACGGGAACATTTGTTCTGATCGCTGAGTGTTTGCTCTAACTTGTGGCATTGTAAACACGGTCGGTTTTCAGTGCTACCCTTCGATGAATTCTCGACTTGATAACAATAAGTAAACAGCCCAACGCTAGGCTGCTCTTAAGTGCAGACGCCCAGCAAGGCTAGCTTTTGCAGGATCGCGACGATTAACGAACGATTCAAAGGAACACACACCATGGTTTTTTTTCCCCCCTACAGCCCGGTTTTGACTTTCTTCGCTGCCTTGTTGGAAGGAGGGCTGGGATTGAAAAATAAGCCTGCTCCAGCTTGAAAGGCATAGTCCTCAAACTACTCTTAGCCTGTTCAACAAAGCATTTATTTTCTTTTTTCTTTTCTTTTCTCCCCACCTCCCACAGAAGTGAACGGCCTTCTCACTTTGCAGGAGAAGGTGAAAGAGAAAGGTACAAAGAGAAAGGCAAGGGAGAAATGAGAGGCGGGCGCGGGGAAAAAGGGCAGGACAGGGAGGCACTGAAGAGGCGGAGCTTTCAAGCCGAGAGGAAACGCTCGGCACCCCCTGCAGCAGCTTTGAACAGAGAATGAAGCCCGAACGGAGACGCCGAGGAGAAGGCGGTGGCAGCAGGCTGAGGGGAGGAACCCCGAGCGGACAGGTTAGTTGAACTAGCGCCAAGCGCTGGTCGAAGAGCAAAAAAAGGCGGCACGCCAGCCACCGCTTGGCTGCTGAGGCGAGGGGCGAAAAGAAGCGGGGCACGTGGAGCGGCCAAGCCGTGGGTAAGGAAGGGAGTAGCCGGAGAGAGTGAACAATCAGGTTTTCTCTTCCTAAGTGGCCAAGCTTAACCTGGACGGCGCGTCTTCTTTGCCTTGGTACACGGTCTTCTGGATGCGCGCACCGTCGACTTCGCTGGTGCTTCGGAGGGTGCCCCGTGGCTCGCAATCTGCCGGACTCCAGCAGATGTAATCTCGGCAGTTTTGACTGCCTCTCGTTTGCTCTTGTGGCATTTCGCGGCTGGTCCCAGGCTCCACCTCCTCCCCTGCTTTTGCCAATAATCCGTTCTTGCACAGGGCGCCCTGTTAAAACCCTTCTCTCCAGTTTGAGAAAATGGGAGGCGGCTCTCTTGAGTAAGAGGTTGAAACAATAGCGGGCTGGTCTTTCCTCGTTATGCTGATGCTCTTGGGGGGAGAGAGAGGGCGGGCCGTCGCTCTGGTGAGCTCCATTTCTCCAGTTCCGTCGACTGTCCCCTTCAAATTCTCTACATTCACGATCCATAAAGGGAAAATTCGGAACAACAATTCAGTTTATTCTCTTCCTCTGCTGTATAAGTTTTCATGTCTTCCCCCCTCCCTTCCTTTTTTAGGAAAAAACAGATGTCAACTCTTGGCACCTGAGAAAGGAATCCAGACTGCAGACCACCACCAGCTGAAGTGGCATCATTTGGTTGCTTATTTATCCCTTAACAGTGAAGAGAACATAAGCGAGAAAGATCTTTTAAACTTTAAGTATCCGACCTTGCTGTACCTCCCCTGAAGAAAATTGACAGACTCCAATTCCTATATGCAATGATTGATCCTTTGGGGACTTTGAAAAATGTCAAAAGAACTTGATTAATCGTCCAGATTTTATCATGCACCATCAAACACCTATTTTCTGAGTAGAGAGGTTATTCTGTCTTGTAAGATGGAATAGATGAACCGGTTTTGGACACATTTCTTATCTCCAGGAGGACATACCAAGAAAAGGAGGTGCATACCAAAGGTGCTGTAGAGAGAAAATAAAAAGTAGGTGCTGCAAAACGTAATGTGTCAGGATTTAAAAGAAAGGCAAAGGATTTTTGGGGGTGGAACAAAGATTTAGCCTCTGAAGGCAGTTCTACATCTTCCACTGAGCTTGGACTTCACTGATCCCCCCCCCCCCTTTCAGTCCTTTTTCCTGTCTTTCTACTATATCAGAATATTTGTCTTTGGAGATATAAAACAGTTGGTATTTTTGACAGCGGAAGATAAAAGAATAAGGAAGAGTGCAAGTGGGAAACAGTGATGCCTTTTTATCTTCTCTTTACTACAAAAATGAGGTACCTTCTGCTGGAACTGACATTTCTTATGCTTCTGGGTAAGAAACTGCTTATCTCTGTTAAAAATCTGGCAGGTTTTAACTCATCATTTGCTTGTTTTGCCCCAGCTGTGTTTTCTTATATGATTGAACAGTTCTATTATTGGGGTGATGCTGGAATCAGAGGAAGAAAAGGAACTTATTTACCACAATGGATTTAATGAGATTATAGCTAGTACAATGTTCTGTAACTCTTTCTGAGCAAGCATATGAAGTTTGGTGAGGTTATTGAAATCAGTGTCTTGGCCTTTTCTGCTGTGCCTGAAACAGTTTTCTATCTGGCTTTTGAATCTGGGTGTTTGATATCAGGATCAGCTGTGAATTCAGCTAGCAGTGCATTTAGGAGTACCACCTGATGTTTGTAAACAGGTATAGAAACAGTAAAGGAGCACAAGACTTGAGAATGTGGAAACTAGATTTTTTATTTATTTTTTGCTCATGCTAATGTGACTTGTCACTATATTTTTTTGCAATGAGAACAACTAAGTATCTTACAATATAGTAAAACCCAATATTAGCTACGACATAAAGATCGCTGGACAAAATGGTAAATGTATGAAATGTACAACAGAAATTTTATATATATATATATATATATCTTCGAAGTGCTAAAAATCTTATCCAAGGAAAGTTCTGCTGATTTCCGTAATGTTTACTTCCAAGTAAAAGTGTGTAGCACTGTAGCCTTTGTTTCTAAAGAAAATATAACAAGCCAGGCTTTACTTTCTGCAAAAAGGTAGAGATCTGGCTAAATTAAAACTAGGAGAATATTATCTGAATACTCAGTACAGCAGTCACTGCCTGCCATCAAGTGATTTGTAGCTTTGCTGGCATGTGTTTTAAACAACTGCGTATATATCTTTAAAATGGACAAAGTGAAAGTTCATGTAGTTCTATAAAGTATCAAACTTTTTATGGTTAAGAGATAGACTTGTCCTTGTATTTACTTCATGGAGGCAGTATATAACTGGTGAAAAAAAATCACATTCACATTTTCCAAAGTTCATGTATATATTGTGCCAATTAGATGCATGTGGCCTGTTGAAAAAAAATTGGATATATAAAAATGACATAATAAAGATTGATTCTGATTCTGGATATAGCAAAATTCCGATAATAAAGCCCCACCAGTAAAGCATTGAAAATGCCTTCTGAATAAACGTAGTAACTACTGTGCAGTTGGTGAACTTGTTTTAAGAAACTGTAACCCAATTTATTATATAGTTGTAAATAGTTGGGTATAAGTGACTACAGATGATGGTAGATACAAATTATGACACATGCATAGTAACATCATAATACAAATCCTACCCTCCTAGCCATGACAGGATTACAGGGTTTGCATCATGATGTCGCAATGTACCTCTCATCATATGTCCCTCCTTCTCTACTACTATAGATGACTATGTGGTCTGGTAAACTTGTGGGAATATGCCTGTTCAGACTGTCGATCATCTAGGTCATGGTTGCCCCAAAGTAGTCTTTTCAAAAGGCAACTGGACTTTCTTCCTTTTTTTCCTTGAAAATGTTTTGCTTCTCATCCCAAAAGCCTCTTCAGTTTTGACGGGATGGTAGGGAATGGGAGGTCTTAATTTTTGTGAAAATAATTGCATTAATATTGCTAAATTGCTTTAAAAATGAATAATATTGCAACAAATGTTCTGCTTGTGCTGCAATCTTTAGGCATATTTATATTAAGGAGTAAAACAAAAATAAATCTTACATTCCAGTGCTGAAATATTTCTCATAGAATGATGCCTAAAGTTGTAGCCTGCAGGCAAGCCTATTGTATTCTGAGAACTGACATGAATAAATCAGAGTTGTTCATTAAACAAAGGCAATAATTTTGAACATTAAATTGTTTGGGTTTAAGAACAGTATTATTCTAAGCAAAGCAGACTAATGTCAGATTGTTGTTCTGTCCCTAACACTGGTGTTACAGCAAAACAGTAGAGGGCTCTGTATTACTATAAGACCTAGCTTTTCAAATGATCAGAAAATTCAGGGGTATGGCAACACCTTTAAAACAAAAGACAAATATAAATTAGTTTCAACTTCAAGGCTAAATGTCAATCTTTTAAGCGCCTTTCTCTGAGTACTTATAATTCAATTTAAAGGAACTGTCCCTCTTGAATAGCAAATTGCAGGGCTACTTCAAAGCTTGTCTGCGTAAACCTCAGTTCTTCAACTCACTTGATCAAGAAAAGTGATGGTGATCTACATAGGGTAGATATGGAACATTATCTCTGTGAAGGGTGTCTAATCAGACATCTTCAGTGGGCATGTTAAACTCATATAATGTATAAAAGGATTTCATATGGTCTAAAGGCCTTGCTATGTTTGTCTTCCCAGAAAACTTCAGAGTTGGGATGAATTTGATTTTCTTTCTTAAAGAGAGAAGATGGCATAATACGAAATCAAAACTTTAACTTGTTCTGTTGCTTGAATTTTCTAATGATTCAGAAAGGTGACTTTGTCCAGAGTGTTAATTATGTCCCATAGAATTTAGAAAAATAGACATAAAAACCTATTGTAATTCATATTTTCTTATGATTTTATAAGCCTTTCTGAATTGGAAGGGAAACTGTGAGCTCTGAAAGCAATGAAAGATGATGGTGTAATTATGGGAAAATTGCAGCTCTTCCCTCCTGCTCCCCATAGTGTAGTGGATTGAAAAGTCTTATCTGGCGTGTGGGTGTTTTACAGAGGATACTGTTGATTTTCTTTTGCTTGCACAGCAGTGCTTCAATTCTAAGGCTTAAGAAAGTGGCACTTCATCATACTGAGTATATAATGAGAGAAAGGGGGTATAATATTGTGAATAACCCTTGCACAGTAATAAAACTGTAAATGTCTCTGTGAGGCACTGCTAGGCCCATACGTGTTTCTAAGATGGACTTCTTCCCATAACACCAAGTCTGTTACTAATACATGTAGAGTAATACATAGAAAATAAAGCACAATAAACTTAAAGTTATAGAATTTATTTTCTCCTTGTTGGATTATGAGTAGTTTTTGTATTTCCTTAGGCTCCTACCAGTGGCTAACACTATATTTATAAATTATACTATAAACGGGGGATTTTCTGAATTTATATACATGATCTTTCCATCTGTTTCTATATTATGCTCACAGAACAATGCCAATAGTGCTTCCCTGACCCTTAATAAATAGTGCCAATTTATAGCATCTTGAATATGGAGAGTTTGATTAAAACCTTATCTTGGTCAGATCATTGTCTCCTCACAGTTGATAACTGTTTGCAAAAATGCAGAACCCATAATAAATCTTATATTTCTTCAAGTTTTGACAAATAGGTATGGGAGGAGAACTCCCCCATTTTTTTAAAAAAAAAAAAAGATAGTAGAACCCTTAGCCAGAATTTCTATATATATTCAGAAATATCAATATGGATATACATAACAATTTCTATTTCTTGGAAAGTTATATTAAGTTTTCATTATTTTTAGGATGCAGATATTGCCTTTCAACTTGAAACTGAGTGTTGCACCACTAATTTGTTGCAAATGCCCAACAGCGTCATTAAGGAGACTTTGAAATCACTGTAAAAAAAGCTTCAAGGATAACAAGTGTTCTTGACATTCTCCTCCATGCTGCATCGAAAGCCCAGGATAGGATGGGTTGACTCCTTCCTGTGATGTCATTTAGCTGAGTCTGTACTAAGATATAAAAGCCGGCCCCCGGAAGAGACTCCAGCTTTTGACTCAGCTCCTTTCAGTCAGTAGCTGTGTCTCTGAAAGCTTCTGTTAGATAACACTCACCAGCGATCTTCAGTGCCGTTTTTCCTCGTTTCAAGCAGCCCCCAGGATCTGGGCAGCTGCTCTTCCAGGAGACCAGGGCTCTCTCTCCGTCTCTTTCCTGCAAGGTTGGGAGCAGCATTGCCAGAGCGCTGTTCAGGCAAGTTGGGCAGTGTCTGTAGACCTCCCTCACGCCTGCAGTTTGAGTGGTCGTAAAAAGTGATCGGCAAACCGATAACAGCTTCAGCCAGCTGAGGTTCTGTAGATAGCACTCACCAGTGATCTTCAGTACCTTTTTTCCTCGCTTCAGCAGCTCCCAGGATCTGGGAAGCTGCTCTTCTAGGAGAGCAGGGCTCACTCTCTCCTGCAGCATTGGGAGCAGCGTTGCCAGAGTGCTGTTCAGGCAAGTTGGGCAGCGTCTGTAGACCTCCCCCATGCCTGCGGTTTGAGCGGTCGTAAAAAGCAATCGGCAAACCGATACCAGCGTCAGCCAGCTGATCGTGTGGCCAGAGGCTGCCCTTTCCTTTTCTGACTTCACTCGGGGCTCTTTATAGCCTAAGGAGAAATTCTTCGATCTCAGAGCCTGTTTCCCATAGTCAGTGGCCATCTTGGATTGAAGCCTTCCACCACGAGGTGAGCAGCCATTTTGTAAGCCCAGGGGCCAATTTATACCCTAAGGGGCTTAATACAAAAAATTTACAAACAGTTTCTTTCTATCGTAAGAGCCTTTATTCTTCAAATGGAGCAAGATAAGGCTCAGGCAGAGCTTTTCCCCCCAGTGGAACAGTCTCTTAAGCCAATAAGAGAAAAAGTTGTAGGCAACGCACCCAATCAGTCCAGAGGGAGGTGGCTGCTAAAATCAGAGCTAAGGCTCTAGCCCCTAAGAAGGCAACTCAGGCTGAGTTGAGGGCAGAAAAGCACAGACATGCAGCCCTAGAGAGGCAGTTCAACAGAACTATTCAACAGAAGGGAGTGCAACTACAGCATGTTTCAGGTGATACCTGTGGGCCCCAGCCAAGACCTCCCAGGGGAGGAGAAGTTATCTATGAGCCTTTCCACCCTCCATCCTGGTCTCCT
Source organism: Pseudonaja textilis (assembly GCF_049901715.1). Taxonomy (NCBI): domain Eukaryota; kingdom Metazoa; phylum Chordata; class Lepidosauria; order Squamata; family Elapidae; genus Pseudonaja; species Pseudonaja textilis. The sequence goes on from NC_141996.1 coordinate 38,168,130, forward strand.
GAGGCTTTTGCAGTACAATGATCCTCAGGATCAAAGCAGATCTGGGCCTTATTTCCAACAGGCTTCTGGACCCTATGCTCCTCCCCATCCCTCCAGGCCTCGAACCTCTTCTCAATCTAGGCCTGAAGCCACCTTCACTCCCTCAGCAGCGGGCCTTCAGCCTTCTGCCCCTACCTTTGAGCATAGACCAGGGGATATTCAAGATGTTGTCTCTTTGGCCATTAGGCAGGGATTGGCTGAAGGCTTCAAGCAAATCCTTCGACCTCCGGAAAGGGTTCAGGTCCTTCTCCCTTCTCAATCTATGTTGTATCATCACCCTGATTTATGCAGGCCCCAGGACCTCAGGGTCCATTCTTCTCTACCAGAATGGGAGGAGGTTGATGAGGAGGGAAGGGCTTCACCATCTGAACACAGTTACTCCTCTTGTTCAGAACGTGAAGAGGGCGAGAACTTTGACCAAAATCTTCAGAGGAAGAGGACTCTCGCCCAGAGCAGACATCCTCTGCATTGGTCTTCAATCCTTCTCTCTTCAGGCCATTACTCAGCATAGCCTTGGTCACTGCCAAGCTGTCGCCAGAAGAAGTGGCTCCCGAGCCACAAGGAATTCCCTCTAGCCAGGGAGACTCATTCTTCTCCAAGCCTATGGTGCAAGCAGGGGTTTTGCCTTCTCCCACTTTGTTCCTGGACATGGTCAAGGAACAGTGTGCTTCCCCTTCAGCAGGTCCTCGCCCAGCTTCTCTGGATAAGCGTTTCTACAATGTCAGCGCAGCCCTGGACAATTCCCTGGCAGTGCCTTCTGTTGACATTCCGGTTCTGGCCTCGTTCCCATTTTCTGGCACTCTCACGTGGGCATCCATACAGTGGCTGCACCAACTCCAGATTAGATTGCCTACATCTGACCTTGGGTCTCACCAAGGCCTTAATATGATTATCGCAGCAGTGAAATTCACTGCAGATGCCACTCTCAATTCCGCCAAATTTACATCTAGGGCCATGGCATCTTCAGTAGCAGCAAGAAGACTGTTATGGTTCAGAAATTGGCAGGCGGAATCACGCCTTAAATGGAAGCTGGTTTCAGTTCCATTCACGGGCAATAAGCTTTTTGGCAATGCTCTGGAACCTTATCTCATCGAAACCAGAGATAAACGTAAAATTCTCTCTTCCTCTGGGAAGAGAGCCGACTATCGCCCAGCTCCTTATACTGGTAAACAGCCCTTTCGGGAGGGTGGGCGTCGTTCCTGCTGTCGCTCTAAGTAATTCCTCGTTCTCCCCACCCATCGGAAGTCGCCTAGCCTTCTTTGCCTCCAAATGGGAGGAGACAACGGCGGATGCCTGCATGCTCAGCACTATTAGGTCAGGATTACAATTGGACTTCCTAATGCACCCCCCCCCCCAATTTTTTGATCTGTCCTGTCTCTCGGGACATTTCAAGGCAAGACCTCATGAATCAGGCCATTCAACTCCTTCTTGAAATCCAAGCTATTCAAACCTGTTCCCCATTCTCAATGGGGACGTGGGCTTTATTTTAGCCTTTCATCATTCCCAAAGCCTGGGGGGGGGGGGTAGCAAACCATCCTGGATCTAAAATTTCTCAACCAATTTGTAAAATACAGGCTATTTAAAATGCAGACTCTGCATTCTATTTTAGAGAGCTTTCGGGAGGGCGATCTCATCTCTTCCACTGATCTCATGGAGGCTTACCTCCACATCCCCATTGGGCCTCATCATCGCCAGTTTTTCCATTTCTGTTATCAGAATACCCATTACCAGTATCGAGCACTTCCCTTCAGCCTCTCATCGGCTTCAAGGGTCTTCACAAAGGTTCTGGCAGCATTGATGGCATCAATGATGGCAACATTGATCTGCTTTCTGTTCCAGTGAGGATCCAATGCTACTTGGACAACATTTTGATTCTGTCCTCCTCCATCCATGCAGCCCATCGGGATCTGCAAATTACCCTGTCATATCTCCAGAGCCACAGATTTTTCCACTCCTATCCGCTCTAATGGTTCCTGCTTCCCTACCAAAGAGCAGGAACTAGCCACTCATCCATCAAGGTCCCGCTCCCGCCACAAATCCGAAGATCTCTCAATTGGTGGTGTTCCCCATTAATCTGGAAGGGACTCCTTTTCAGGGTCCCAGACCCGTTTCAGGGTCCCAGGCTAGTGATAACCACTGATGCCAGCCTCCTGGGTTGGGTTTCCCATATGCAGAGCCAGATAGCTCAGTTCCTTGGTCCAGGTCAGAGCAGGCCCTTCCCATAAATTGGTTAGAGCTCAGACCCATTTTTCTAGCTTTCAAGCATTTCAGGCACTCATGACCAGCGCTCATGTTCTAGTCCTTATGGACAACATGGCCTCCATGGCTCATGTCAACCGGCGGGGGGAGACGAGGCCCAGAGCCCTCATGGGAGAGGCTCTACAGTTGGGGTTATGGGCAGAGCAACACCTGTTGTCGATCTCGGCAGACCACTTCTCCGGGATCAACAACTCCCAGGCCAACTGGCTCAGCAGGAGCCTAGTTGACCAGGCGGAATGGTCTATTCCTCCTTCTCTATTTAGGAACCTTTCCCTCAGATTCCCAATGCCGGAGGTGGATCTTCTCCACTCCTCAAATTGCCCAGGTCACCAGTTTCTTCACCAGGTTTCTTTGTCAGGGAGTGGAGGGAACCAATGCCCTTCGGTGCAGATCGCCCAAAAGTCTCTATGCCTTTCCCTCGCTCCCATCATTCCGGCAGTAATTCGGAAGATGTTGGAGGAACAAGCGGAGCTCCTCCTCCTGACACCCTATTGGCCAAAGACGCCGTGGTTTGCGGACCTGGTCAACCTGTCGGTGGCTTCTCCTTGGAGGATCCTAGCCCATCTAATCTCCCTTCATCAGGGGATTCTGCTGCACCCAGAGCCCCAGTGGCTCAAGCTGACCATGTAGCACTTGAGTGGCAGCGGCTAGAGGTGGCTGATCTTCCTGAAAGGGTCATCATCACTATCCTGGCACCTCGTAAACCTCCCACAAGGCGTATCTATGATGCCACCTGGAAGGCCCTTCCCGATGGTGCCTTAGGGAGGGTCTCTCTCTCCTGCTTTAGCCCAGTTGGCAGAGGTTCTTAGATTCCTTCAGCATGATCTGGAGAAAGGCTTGGCCCCCAACACCTTATGCAGGCAGGTTGAGGCCCTCTCCTCGGTTCTTTCATGGGGTTGGCTTCCTTCCTTATCCCATCACTCTTCAGTCAGGACATTTTCGAAAGGGGCTTCCAACCTGCACCCTCCGGTGGTTCACAGGTATCCTTCCTGGGATCTTCATGTGGTCCTTTATGCCCTTACAAAGCCTCCCTTTTGAACGCCTTAGAACATTGTCTCTCTGTTTCCTGACTCTGAAGGCAGTGTTCCCCATTTCCATCACTTCAGCCAGGCGGGTATCCGAGCTCGCTGCTCTTTCCATTAGACAGGACCTTTGTTCCTTTCACGATGATAGGGTTGTCCTCAGTCTGGACCCTTCATTTATTCCAAGGGTTAACACCTGTTTCACAGGTCCCAGGACATTATGTTGCCTGGCTTCTGCCCCCTCCCGCACCATGACTTAGAGCAGCAGTGGCACTCGCTAGATGTAGGTAGGGCTCTTAGAATATACATTAAGTGCACTTCCTCCTTCAGGAAGTCTGAAGCCATTTTGTTTCCTTTTCCCTTCTCACTTGGGGCACAAGGCCTCTTCTCCTACTATTAGCAGGTGGGTCAGATCTTGCATTGAGCAGGCCTACAAAGCTGCGGCCCTTCCGGTTCCTCGAGGTCTGATGGCTCACTCTACCAGAAACACGGCCACTTTGGCTGCCTGGGTGACCCAAGCACCCTTGGAGGAGATCTTTCGTGTGGCCATGTGGACATCTCCGTCTCCTTTCATCAGATACTACCGTCTGGATGTCTTTGTCTTGGCAACTGCAGCCTTTGGCAGACGGGTGCTTCAACGAGTGGTTCAACAGTCGGTGTGATGAGCCGGACAAGGACCCACCCGTGGACATGCAAACTTTGGTATGTCCCATCCTGGGCTCTCGATGCAGCATGGAGGAGAATGGGCGTTGGTAGAAGTTACCCTGAACGCCCTTTCTATCTATGCTGCGAGAGAGTCCAGCCCCTCCCTTGATTTATCTGGAGAAGGTAAGTCATATTTCTATATTCATTTGTGCTTTCAAAAACACCTTTCAGTCTGTCAAGTATCTTTGCCAAAGCTGGGGTCTCTTCCAGGGGCTGGCTTTTATATCTTAGTACAGACTCAGCTAAATGATGTCATAGGAAGGAGTCAACCCATCCGATCCTGGGCTCTATCGCAACATAAATAGAAAGGGCGTTCAGGGTAACTTCTACCAACGCCCATTTCAGCATGCCTACCACTGTTTAAATTGTCTACCATTTACTGTTACTTGATTCTCTGTTAAGTATAAGAACAGCTTGCACAGGCAATTTCAGATTTTGTGTCGGAATTCCTGCTGTTTTCTGTGATAATGTGTAGGTTGAATAAAGTATTGAGAAAAAGTATATTTGTACTAATGTGCAGAAAAATAATGATTTGAATTTAATTTAGAAAATAGAAATGCTATTGGATCTGAAAAGATGATGATAAGAGATAAGAATGTTTCAGGACAGAGGTTTCAAAAGATATATTCTGTTGATTGCCACTGCCTATTTCTATGAATTATATAAAAACAATTTCCTTAAAAGGAAAATTGATAAACTTAAAAGTAAGCTAATGCATTCTGACATAACCTCTGTGGAACAATGCAAATGAAGAGTGTCACCAAAAATCGAGGCTACAAACTATTTTCCTATTTCTTGTGCAAGATTTCTACATTTTCTGGGAGGACAATAAATTTCTCAGACACAACTTCTATGGCATGATTGATCTGCTTCTTGTCACCAAAACTATATATGGCCCCAGGACATTACTTAGCCTGAATTGCAACAGTATGACTGGTTTTTTTCTCTAAATTGCTAAAAGCACTTTGTAATAATCTGGGTGTGTGTTTTGACTCTTAACTTTGCACTGGTATCTTGATCCCTTTGTGCTCCTAAGCCCTTGCTCTTTCTAGGTAAGTGTAAAAGTTTATCAGATATGGAAAAGAATAATAGCTGTTTCCTAAGGCAAAACTGAGATTGAAGTTCCTCTGAAAAGTAGTGGAAGCTTAGAGAGTATTTCTTTTTCCCCCCCTATGATATTGCTGAATACATCTGTCCTTTCCTTTTTCTGTCAAACTATTCTGCTCTTGAGATTGTAAGTGAATGTAATTAAAAAGATTTTCAAAATGTAGTTTGTCTGAAAAGTATTCAAGGATACTAATGTTTAATTAACATTAAAATATGCAAATCAGAGTTCTAAAAGAAATTAGGCATCTCATTCCTCTACTCATTCTGCTTTTATGTACATAAGAAGAGACACAACACAAAAATAAACTAATCCATACAGTTACATGTGCTTGTTTCTTGCATTCTGTTCCTGCAGTTTTAGATGTGGACATGGATGCAAGTAAAACATTTACTACAAGCATTTATACAGAAGCTTAATTAGTTTCACAATAGGATTACAGAGTAATACTGGATGACGGATGTTATAATCTACAGCAGATCTGTAATCTGTTGAATTTTGGTGCTCATCAGCCTATCCAGCATTTGCAGACTTGAAGAATGGTGACTGTTGCAGTCCAACCAAATTGGAGGGCTATATTTAAAGCAGGATCCTCAAACTACAGCCCATGGGCCAGATATGAACCACCAACGCAATGTATCTGGCCCGCGCAGTGGTGGGATTCAGCTTCGCCCCTCGCCCTGCCCCTCTCCCTCCCAGCCACTCTTCACATGCTGACTTTTCCCGGGGCCTGGGGAGGAGGTGCCTCGCTTGCTGTGGCTGCCAGCAGGCAGGGGGAGATGTGGGTGGCGCAGCCTTGTGGTCCCTGGTCTCCGCCTGCCTGCTGGCAGCCATGGCACATGGGGATGCAAAAGGAGTGACAAAAAGAGTGGCATCTGCCAAGATGCAGATATCTGGCAGCAGGGACTCTGCAGCTGGCCCTCCAAGAAAGAGGCATGGTGACACAGCACTGGCACCAGCAGCAAGCAGAGTGGGGGGGAGGCACGTGACTATAGCTCACCCCCCCAAGTGTCTGAGGGATCATGAATTGACGTCCTGTTTAAAAAGTTTGGGGATCCCTGATTTAAAGGAATCATTCCGATCTAAATAAAAGTAATGCAGATGCTGGGGATTCTATACACTTTCCTTATGCTATGTTTTTATGATTAACAGCCACTTTCCTTATAAATTAATCATCAAAACATAGCATAAAGAATTTGAGGTAAAACATAATCTGTGAAGTAGAAAAATTAGCTAGCAAAATATTTGAGAAAAGAGGAAGCCAAGTGTAGTGGACCATCAGTCTCGGTTGAAAAGACTTGAGAGCCACTTCGATCACCTACAAGCATTTGAGTTAATAAGAAGCTGTTACTGTGCTTGTTTGTATGAGGAGGGGGGAATAACAGGAAGATAAATGTGTATAGTATGTATGTATAAGATCAATCATGTATTTATATGAATATAATCCAATTTGTTTGGATTGAAACAGTGATGGTATTCACATTTTTTTAATACAGGTTCTGTGGGCGTGGCTTGGTGGGTGTAGCTTGGCTTGATGGGCATGGCAGTGGAAAGATACTGTAAAATCCCCATTTCCACCCCACTAATCTGCTTGCAGCTCCGTTCTGTGCAGGTCAACAAAAGAAGACCCAGATGATCAGCTAGGACTCGCGAGGCAGCGAATAGATGGAGGCTGGGCCAACCAGAGGTGGTATTTACTCTGAACTGCTCAAAGTTTCTGCTACCGGTTCTCCAGAACCTTTCAGAATTGGCTGAATACCACCTCTGGATTGAAATAAGGATAGGGTAATATGAGGCCACGAATGAGAGAATACAATGTAATTTACTCTTTTGTAGATTCTTTCTCTGGACAATGAAGTGCTAGAATATTGTTTCAGTATATAATATTTGTTAAGTCCTAAGAGCTTTTCACTCTCATTTACATCCTACAAAAATTAGTATTAAATATTGGAAATACATTACTAATATTTTGTGAGAAGACCTACTGTCCGCTGACTGACCCTTAGGAAAACATCTTGCCTAAACGGGGAGGTTTGGAAAGAAGTTTCATGATTCTATAAATTTACCTCTTCAATTATTTCCTAACTAGTCTGAATTTTTTGTACTAAAGCTTTACTTATTATACTATATAATAAGGATGTGTTGTCTAGTCTCACATTGAAGCAGTCTAAGCTAGAAGAGGCTTTATATAATATTTAAGAACAGGTCAAATATTCATAATCTGCAATTCATATTTCAAGACATTGAGTACCCAGATCTGCATATTGTCTATAAACATACTTTCCATTGCTGAAAATACTGTTTACATGTTCTTTGTAATATTAAATCTTAATTTTTCAGAATCAATTATGCTATACAATTATTGCTCTACCAAAATCTTTATAGAAAATTTTGAACTCATCTCGGTTATTGTGGCTTAAATAATGTGAGAATCTTGCTGTCTCTTTGATCAATTTTAAAAGAGGTGGGTGGTGTTAAACTAAATAAATATTACAAAGTAATGTTGTTATCCACAAAGTGGTAAAGGATGAATTTACATTGAAAATGAAGTAGTGCTTTACAGAAACACCTGTATTTTTTTTTATAAATATAGTTTATTAATTTTTACAATTAAAACCAATCACAATACATACACAAATAAGCAAAAGGAAAAAAAAGAAAGAAGAGAGGAGAGGAAGAGAGGGAAAGAATTTTAAGAAAGGAAAGAAAAAGAAAGGGGGAAGAAAGAAAGAGGTTACAAAGTAAAAAGTATTCTTATTTTAACAGTTTGCAAGATCTTCTTTCGTTTTTATAACCTTTACTTGTGTCATATAACCACACCTGTTTTTAACTTATATCGCTACCTTGTTATTATAGGTTTATACTTTTCTTTCATGCCTTATGATATATAATTTATCTTTGATCAATCCAATTATACCAACAGTTCCAGCTATCGTAGTATAGTGAAGTGTCTTTGTTTTTTAGCGCCAAAGTCAATTTATCCATTTCTGCACATTTTGAGATTTTTTTCAATAATCATTTCTTCTGATGGAATTTGATGTTGTTTCCATTGTTGAGCAAAGGCTAATCTGGCCGCTGTTAAAATGTGTATTGTTATGTATTTGGCTTTTTTGGAGATTTGCTTATCAAAAATCCCTAGTAGGAAGGACTCTGCTTTGTATTCGATCTGCTCTTTAGTGATTTCTTCCAACCAAGTTTTAATTTTCTTCCAATACTTTTGGGTTTCTGCACAAGACCACCACATATGGAAAAAGGTTCCTTCTTTTTTCCTACATTTCCAGCAATGCGGACTCATGTTGGGGTGCATCTTCGCTAACCTTGAAGCGGGGAGATGCCATCTATAAAACATTTTATAAAGATTTTCCTTGTATGCTGCCGATTTGGTAATCTTATTGTTTCTCCCCCAAACTTTCTCCCATTCTGCTAATGTGATGCTGCACCCTACGTTCTTACTCCAAGCAATCATATTTCCTTTTACAATTTCTTCTTCTAGTTCTGTTTCTAATAAGTAGTTATAAAATTTTGTAATTTTTTTTTATTGGATCCTAATAAAATTTTATCTAATTGTTGCAGTTTGTTATTAATTCCGAATTCTTTTTTGTCTTGTTTGTATCTGCTTTGAATCTGGAGGTAAACCCATTGATCAATTTTATGTCCTTGCTCCTGAAGATCCGGCCTCGGTTTCAAATTTCCTTGTGGGTCTAATAAGTCTTTGTATTTAATCATTTTGGTAAGCTCCAAATTGTTTGGGTGAATCATTGCCTCCATTGTTGAAATCCATACTGGTACTTTTTATAATGTTTTTTCCTTATTTTCCTCCAAATTGTTAATAGTGCACCTCTAATTAAATGTCTATGGAAATATTTTTGATTGGTTTTCCCTACGTCCCATAGAAAAGCGTGCCACCCCCTTTGTAAATCGTGGCCTTCTAGAAATAGTATTCTTTTATTGGTTAAATTCATCCAATCCTTCAACCAAACTAACAAGGTGGCCATATGGTATAACTCCCAGTTTGGACATGCTAACCCACCCCTGCTCTTCATATCCTGCATTGCTTTTATATTTATTCTGGTTTTTTTTCCCTTGCCAAATAAATTTCAGGGTTATTCTATTGAGTTCTTCAAAAAACTTTTTATGTAATTTAATTGGGATCGTTTGGAATAGGTACAAGAATTTGGGGAGAATATTCATTTTAATAGTAGCAATTCAGCCTAGTAGTGAGATTTGAAGTTTCCCCCACAATTCTAAATCTTTCTTTACCTGGTGTATCAGTTTATCATAATTGTTTTCTTTAAGTGTCTTACAGTGTGGTGTTAGCCAAATTCCTAAGTATTTCACTTTCTTTGTCACTTGTATATGCATTATTTCTTCTAGTTCTATTTCCTGTTTTTTTGTTAGGTTTTTGGTCATTAATTTGGTTTTTTTATTTATTTTAAGTCCAGCTACTGCTCCAAATTTCTCTAATTCACTCATCAATTTTGGTCCCCTGTCTTTTGGTTCTTCAATGAAGAAAATCATGTCGTCCGCAAATGCTTGCAATTTATATTCCTCTTTCTTCACTGTTAATCCCTTTATATCTGAGTTCTGCCTAATTCGTGTTAATAATGTCTCTAATGCTAATATGAAGAGCAGGGGAGAGAGTGGACAACCCTGTCTCACTCCTTTTTCTATCTTTATTGGGCGAGTGCATTCTCCATTCACTATTATATTAGCTTGTTGTGTATCGTATATAGTTGTTATAATATTTTCAAATTTGGTGCCCAAATTCAAATTATAAATTTTTTGAATTAAAAATTGCCAATTTAGATTGTCGAAAGCCTTCTCTGCGTCTAGGAACATAAGTGCTACTTGTTTCTCGGGGTGGGCTTCATAAAATTCTAGTACATCTAATACTATTCTTAAATTATTCTTTATTTGCCTAGTTGGGAGAAATCCGTTTTGGTCTTCATTTATATACAAGTTTAAGATCCTTTTTAATCTGTTTGCTATAATAAGTGTGAATATTTTGTAATCAGTATTTAAAAGTGAAATCGGCCTGTAATTATTTATATGTCTGAGATCTGTATCAGCGAGATCAACGCCCCCCTCCATGAGTCCGGCATCCTGCTGCCAGTAAAACGTCATTGAAGACTTCAACCATAAGCGGACCGATTTGATCTGCTATTGCCTTGTACAGCTCCCCTGGGATCCCGTCTGGGCCCGGGGTTTTGTTATTTTTCTGGCTCTCTATTGCTGATTTCAATTCCGATTCATAATGTCTTTATTTAATAGTTCAGCCATTTCTTCCCCAGTTGCCTTATCCTTTACTTCATCTAGATAATTCCTTATTCTATCTTCACTGACGTCCTCTCTCTTGTATAAATCTTCAAAGTATTTATGAATGATTTCTTTTTTCTGTTCTATTTCCTGGTATGTATCTCCTTTGCTATCTATTAACTGGTATATCAATCTCTTCTCTTTCTTTTCTTTTAATTTATAAGATAGCCATCTTCCTGGCTTGTTGGCATGTTCAAAATAGGTTTGTCTGGTTAAGTTCAAATTCATAGTCATTTTGTCTTGATCAATTAAATTCAGTTTGTGTTTGGCTATACTTATCTGATTTTGCAGTTTGAGTTCTTTTGGGTTATTTTGTAGAAGGGTTTCTAGCTCCTTAATTCTTTGTTGTAATTTGTTTTGTTGGGAATATTTTTCCTTGTTTACAGAAACACCTTTAAACGTACAGAAGACAAATGAATCAACAAGTTTGATATTTTTCAATGATGTTTGTTGCCAATGAGCAACTACTAATGTGATATATGGAGAAGTAAACTTCATCCTACCTGGGTGTATCCTTTATTACAATTTGCTATAGCTGCAAGTTTGCTTTGATGGAAATCCTGTTAATATTACAAAAATAATGGATTATTCAGCTACAAAAGATATAATTTTAAAGAATTAACAGGAGTGTTCCAGATAGTGCTGGAGACATCCACAAACTGTGTATGAAGTAAGATTTGATTTCTCATAAAGTGGCATTTATATCATTTGTAAATGTATGGGTAATAAATTCTCTATTTGTAAAAGAAATAAAATTCATGCAATCTGGATAAATTAAATGAAACTTGATATACATTAAGGTTGTCACTTCGGCTTGATATTTAACTCACCAGGCTAGAAACCAGGAGACTGTGAGTTTTAATCCTACCTTAGACATGAGCCCAATCTACCTCACAGAGTTGTTGTGGGGAAAATAGGAGAAAGAAGATGTGTTAGCTATGTTCAGTGCCTTGAATTATTTATAAAAATAATAAAAGTGGGATAAAAATTATTTTTTTTAATGCTAGGAAAAAACACATTAAATTTCAATGTCATAGAAGAAAGAAAAGTATGGATATCCATCTGGCAACATAGATGTTATAATTTCACAATGTACAAAATTCTGATGAAATATTTTTATATAAGTAAGAATAGTTCAGTACAGATTATGCTATCTACAAACACATTTTATGCATGATTGAAAATATTTTTAATATTAAAATGTTTAATAAATGTTTAAAAATATTTATAAATATTTTACTTCTCCATAAGGTGATATATAAATGTTTTAATGAAAAATATGAATACGCTTCCAGTAAGCCAGATTTTTTTTGTTGCTGTTTTTAACAGTAATGGAGTCTGTGAGAGATTGTCTAATATTGGGCAGATAAATGCATTAGAGGTTATTTTTTCACTAAATTGGTATTGACATTCTCAGAGTGCTTCTTTTTTTTTGTTTCTGTGTAATAGTTGATGGTCTTTTAACAATTTCAAGCACTCATGTTTGAATACTTTTTAAATGAAATAGTTTAAACGCAAACACAATTCCATTACAAAAGGACCGTCCCTTTCCAGTCTTCCAAGTTTTTGCATCTTTTATCACTATTATCAACACTGCAGATAGGACCTATTACTATATAAATGGTGTATGTGTGCATAAATAATACCAAAGTGTGATGCTTTATTTATTTACCTCACAAACAAAATATATTCGTTATGTGACTCAGAAGTGTGAAAAATTAATTGTGCCCCTATTTAAGTTAATTGAGTTGATAGGGTAAGACTGAGCACTTCATTAAGCTACTTGCGCTGATCTTGAACAGCCCTGTATAAATCTCAAAAACTTTGGCTCTCCTCATCACAATAAATTCCTCACTAAGCAGATTCTGGAAACATGATCTGCTCAAAAGAAAGATCAAATGGCTTTAAAATTCACCTCAATTAATCTAAAAAGGGTCATGGAACCACTTGGTCTTCTCTGGTCCTCAGTCAGAGACATAGTCTTCATGTGAAGAAGATTGAGAATATTAGCCATCATCTGGAAACACTCCAGGAATACAGGGGGGCGGGGAATTCTCCAAATAATTATTAAGATTAAAGAACGAAATCTTTCTTCTGAAAGAATGGTTTATGGACAGTTGAGTCAGACCTAGAACTTGTTGATATATAAAGATACATATGTCATGTGTGGGGATGCTTTGCTCAGTAGCTTATTGAATGCTGCCTTGTATCAGAGAATTTTATAGGAAAGTATGAGACCCTTTAATTTAGTCTTATTTTCATAGCTAGACTGACTTTCAGATAATTATCTTGAACAAATATATCATGGCTTTGCCATATACCTTTATGTCAAGGAGAAAGGCAATGATATATTTAGGCTTAAAAATACCAAATTTCCATGGGTATATAGTGCATTATTAATTCATGAGCTAATGGTAGGTAGTACTGTACAACTCAAGTTTTGCTCAATACAAAATAAAATATTTACCAAATTTATTCCCAAAGATGGAAAGTTCATTTTCTGAGATCCACAGTTTAAAATATTTATATTTAGATAAAATATATAATTTCAGAAGTAAACATAAGTATGAAAGAATTTTGCCTTAATCATTAAAATTCTTGGTAAATTCAACCATGTTGATTGCTATTTATTTTCTTAGCTTAGAAGGATTATCCTATATCGGGTGTCGTCAATCCGCAGCTCCAGAGCTGCATGCTACTCTTTGGGACCTCTGCTGAGGCTCCCTGTCCCATCACTGGCTAGCCCCTCCCCTCCCTCCCAGTCATTCCTCACCTGGCCTGAGAAGGTAAGGGCGACAGCAGCAAATGGACACTTTCTGTATTCCAGAGTGGGAGCGAAACACCCCTTTACTTGCCTCTTCTTCCAGCCCTTGTTTGTGCTGCGTGCACCTCGGCCACTCAGGGAAACGCGCAAATTGCTCTCTACCCTAAGACACTAGCCCTACCCCACCCAGCTGTTTCTCACTGCCGCTGCTCTTGCTGCCTCCATAGCATGCTCGCTGCTCTTGCAGCATCTTGTGCAGCAGAGTTAAATTTAGTGTGCTTCATAATGGGGAGATGATGTCCCCTCCTTCTCCTGGATCCCATTACAACGCAGAACATTGACTACAGCCAGACCAGGCTGGTGTCTTGGGGCGGAGAGCAATTAACGCATCTCCCCAAGCGGCCGAGGTATGCACAGCACCAAGAAGGGCTGGAAGAAGAGGCAAGTAGAGAGATGCTTCGCTCCTGCTCTGAAATACGGAGCAACTCTCCATCCGCTGCCGTCGTTCTTACCTTCTCAGGCGAGGAGTGATTTAGAGGAGAGGGCCAGGGCCAGCCAGTGGTGGGTTCAGCCTACAGGAAGCCACAGCAGGGGGATGAAAGAGCTTCATTTATCTGGGGACCTGAAATGTTTCTTAATTTAAATCATATGGTAAAAAGCATCCAAAGAAGAAGAAAGAGCAACATCAGCAAAACAAAACAAAAAACCCCACCCCTCACCTGTTTTTGGAAATGGTTCAAGAGGGAACACACACACACACATATGAAAGAAGAGAGAGAGAGAGAGAGAGACGGAAGGAGAAAGAGATGAGAGAGAAAGATGAAAGGGAGGGAGAAAGAGATGAGAGAGGGAGAGTGTTGTGGAGCGGCGGAGATACGAGGCTGAGCCAGAACGAACGTTTTAAAAGGCTTTATTCTACTGAATAAAGGGTTGCCGCGTCTGCCAGGCTAACTCGGCAGATCAGCTGGCGGCAACAGCTGATACCGTTTGCCAGCTCCCTTTTATAGCCGGCTGTCAAACGGTATCAGCCAATGGGAGCGGTCGGCGCTCCCGCTCGAATGGCGGACCTGGTTGGGAACTCCAACCAGTCCTATAGACACAACACTCCTTTCCCCCGGCCAGGAGCATGCGTAGTCCTGCAAATAGGTCGGTTGTTTGCGATGGCGGCAGGATCGCCGAAGTTCGGGCAAACTGCTGGCTGGAACAAAGTCCTCGGCTCCTGGGATCGTCTCGGAGGCTGTTGGCAAGCGGGCTCGGCCGGTGAGGTCCTTCTGCTGATCTGGTAAGCCTCCCCGTTCGGTTTGTCTTTGGCGCACTGTTTGGCCGGGGTGGTGAGACCGGCTCGCTTAGTTGAGAGTTCAGAGTCCTTTGCCGGTAGACCGGGCCCGGCTGGGAGTGCTCAGTGTCTCTTGAGTTGCTCGGGGCCTTCAGGGAGCATTCGGCGTTGGCTGGGTAGACCGGGCCCTGCAGGGAGCTCTCGTTGTCGGCGAGGTAGATCGGGTCCTGCAGGGAACTCTTGGCTTGGTAGACCGGGTCCTGCAGGGAGCTCTCGTCGTCAGCGAGGTAGATCGGGTCCCGCAGGGAACTCTTGGCTTGGTAGACCGGGCCCTGCAGGGAGCTCTCGTCGGCGGCAAGGCAGATCGGGTCCTGCAGGGAACTCTTGGCGGGGTAGACTGAGACCTGCAGGGAGCTCTCGTCGTCGGCGAGGCAGATCGGGTCCTGCAGGGAACTCTTGACGGGTAGATCGGGCTCTCGGGGTTTGACAGACCCGGCCCTTTTGGCTGGGGATCGTTTGTCGACGGCTGCTAGGTAGATCGGGCTCTCTGGGTTTGACAGGTAGACCGCTCGTCTCGGCCTTCGGCAGATAGATCGGCTCTCGGAGGTAGACCGGCTCGTCTCTGCCTTTGGCAGATAGATCGGCTCCTCGAGGTTTGACAAGTAGACTGGCTCGTCTCGGCCGCTTTTTGGAATGGCGGCAGTAGTGCCTGTGGGCGGCGTCCGTCTCCTCAGCGAGGAGGCTTTGAACTCGGTGCGCCGCGGCAGTGCCGCGGGCGTTTCTCCTCAGCAATGAGGCTTTGAGCCTGTGCGGTAGTGCCAGCGGCAGTGCCTGGCGGGGCGTTTTTCTCCTCAGCAATGGAGGCTTCGAGCTTCGTGCTCTTGGTAGCGCCAGCGGCAGTGCCTGGCGGGGGGGGCGTTTTTCTCCTCAGCAATGGAGGTTTTTCAAAAGGTTCGGGCACACAGAGGTTGTTTGCGGCTCGTGACTTTCAGCTCTCAGCGGCTTCAGCTCTTTTTATTAGTGACTTGCTCAGCTGTTTCAGTCCGGTTGCCTCTCATTTGTGCATCCCACCCTCGTCGCCAGTGTAGTGTAGAGACTGAAGGCTAACATTGCTTTATTCGAAGCATAACGGGTTGCCGCGGCTGCCCAGGTTGGGCTGGCAGCCCAGCTGGCGACAACAGCTGATGCCGTTTGACAGCTCCCTTTTATAGCAGCTGTCAAACGGCCTCAACCAATGGGAATGGTTGGTGCTCCCGCCCGAAGTGCGGACCAGACTGGGAACTGCAGTTGTCAGGGACACAACACCCCTTCCCCCTAGCTAGGGACATGGCAGACTTGCAAATCGGCTCCTAGTCCCAGGGGATAATGCGGACCAGACTGGGGACTGTAGTTAGGCAGGGACACACCCCTTCCCCCTAGCTAGGGACATGGCAGACCAGACTGGGAACTGTAGTTGTCAGGGACACAACAGAGAGGGAGAAAGAGACAGAAAGAGATGAGAAAGATGACAGAGGGAGAAAGGAAGAAAGAGAAATGAGAGAAAGAGAGAGAGACCTGTTTCCCAGAGAATAGAAAATACTGGGAGCTACAAAATCTGGGTAGGCATGGCTGTGGGCCATCATGTGACTGCATGGGAGTGAGTGACATCGAGTTGGCCATGCCCACCCAGGTTTTGTGGCTTCTGGTGTTTTCTGTGGGAAATGGGTCCAAATGGTTCTTTGAATGTTTGAGGTTGCAGATCCCTGTCCTTATATTTTAGTGACAGAAAGCCTGTTCTGAGGCATGTTGGCCTATAACAGTGATGGGTAACCTTTTTGTCATTGTGTGCCGAAAGTGCATGCATGCATGCCTGCACCCATAATGCAATGCACGCTCCTCTGTCCCCCCTGCGCATGCACACGGGACCCCCACACGTTCCCCTCTACCCCCTGCACATGTGCGCAGGATCCCTGCACTCCCCTATCCCTGCGCATGCACACCCATCTCCTGCTTGCACCGTTTCCCCACGCGTCGCACATATCCCAAAATTGGCTGGTGGGAGGCACGTGTGCATGCACAGTGTAACTGAGCTGGGGCGACAGCTTGCATGCCTGCAGAGATGGCTCTGCGTGCCACTTCCAGAATGCATGCTATAGGTTTGCCATCACGGGCCGATAGCATTCATAAGTGGTAAGCAGCTTATCCTGTTTTCAAGTTATGCTGGTGACATAATTGAACAGCCAGTCTTCATGGCTGCAGTGCAGGTGTCACCGCATGGTATCTCTGTTCAGAAGCTTCCATGTGAGCTGAAACTCTGATACTTTTGAGCTCACATTAGATTTCTTATATAGACACAAAAAGTATCAGCTGCTTCCATGTACAGAAGCAGACCATCTGTAGAAAAGGTATTCCTCATGAATGTGTTGATTCAAGAGCATTATTTCTGCCAGGTTTTTTCTCAAATGGGGAGATGGCACATCATATGTAATATTTTATTTAGAGATTCCCCTACCAATGAGTAGGAAGTCTCTTAGAGACAAGGTGAAAAATGAAACACTTATTCAAGGAAATAGGTAGAATCTGCATACTTAATTCCATATCATTCTCTTTTCTATCAATTTCTGGATTTCAGTGCAAAGTTTTCATTGCTCACCTAATTCAGGACACTGGAAACATTTTTGTTTCTCTGCAGTCTGTTTATTACACTAGAGATGCCTTATTAGTACCTATTGTGATAAAAAAAACTTTCAGCTAAAGTCTTGCTGCAACTGGATTAGTGTTCATAGCTCAACTGAGTCCTTTGCTCCTTTAGAGAAAGTGCAATCTACATTCTTAAAAAATATATTGTAAATCCACAAATGACAGTTCCTAACATGGTCCTGCACTACAAACCGAGCCTGACTACAATAGAAATATTCTGTTTGGACATGCATCCTCTCCTATTAGCAGAAATTATTCCCCATGAGCTTGACACCTGATTTTATTTGATCTTTTAGTTTCATTTTGGGGTAACACATAGCATGATAAGCTAAAATGCCACATTTTCTTTTCCATTGTAATTCTCAGGTCAGGATAGGAGTATGCAGTGGACCCCTCTTAAAAAGTATGCCCAAGGATTTGGAAGTACGCTCAGTTCTGGCTACTACAACCAAGACATTTACTTGAATACTTGCTTATCTTTTTAAAAGCCCTACACTATTAAGCCTTATTTTAGACTGTACATACAGTACATCAAACCTACTCTACTTCACACAGTTGGAGATGAAGAGTTTCATTTGTCACCTAGAGTTTACCTTACCTTACCTTCAGAAGAATACCATGATGATTAGTAATCTTGTTAAGAAGATAAAGAAAGACCACCCTTGGAAAATGAAAATGTTGCCTAAAAAAGAAGAAAAAGGAACACAGGCTACCAGAAAAGTGATTTTTAAGAGGTTAATAAATATTCCCTACAAGACATTTTGTGAGCCTTATCTTATAAAATCAGTTTTTAAGTCTTCTTTTATCCTTGCCCTCTCTTTCTAACATGCCTGCCCCTGTTACTTATCCATTTCAAATCCTGGAAGATAATAGAATATAGAAACTTGATGGTTGCTACAGCTGATATCATGTTACCTAATATTGTAAGAGGTGGTATAGCAGAGCTTCTTCTAAAACCTATCATTTCTAGAGTTTTAAGAGTGTTCAGCTCCAGATTGTTCCAGCTGCACTACAGGGCCAGTTGATCTATCTTCCATTTATATGCAGACTCATCATTGTCTCAAATGAGCCCAATGATTTGTTGTGTCATCTGCAAACGTCAGTGCTTTAACAGAGGAATCCTTTGAGATGCAGTCATTGGCGTAGAGAAGAAAGAGTAATGAAAAGAGCACATAGCCCGGGGGAGGGGGCGCCTGTGCTAATTGAACGAGCATTTGATGTTATTTTACCTAGCTTCACCTGCTGCTTTGTCAGAAAGTTTATAATCCATCTGCAAGCATGGTCAGAAATAAAAGCTTAGAATGCATTACTCCTGTGAAGGAAAGTTCTCAGTGCTATATATATTTTCTAATCAATTGCTAGAAACGCACATAATTTATTTTTGTATATAGGCTAGTATGTGTGTGCTAATCAACAAATGAATATGCTAGGATTTTCACTGAGAAAATCAGGACTGTAATTCTGAAATGCCATTTTTACTGTTGCTGATCTTTATGCATGTTAGAGTATTTTTGTCAGTCTGGTACAGATATTTAAAAATAATGTTTTCTCATTGAATCAATATTATTTATTCATTAACCATTCTCATTTAAGTCTGGATATCTTGGATATGTTGAAATCAGTAAATAACATTTCTATGCCTTGTTAGTATGTAATCTTTTCCTTTTAAGTTGTTGAACATATGGAATGTGTAAAGATACAAAGGTAGATCAGAGTTTATGAATGTTTAATTTAACTTAAGTGTAGAGGAATGCAGAGATCAATACAAAGAAGGAAAAAGTTATTAGGTAAGGACCATCTTAATCCTGGAATGAGTATAAAATGGAAAGAAGCTTATCAGGCTTTCTAGATTCTAGGTTATTATAACCTCTGTCAATAAACCAGAGTTCCACGGGTCTTTGTTTGGTTTGTTTCCTGATCAGGCCAACCTCAAAAGGCTCAATACTAGAGAAATTTAATCTGGAACAAAACATATTGTTATGGTGAATCATTTTTACCTGTGAGTGCTTGTTTTCCCATTCAGTGAAAAGTGCATATCCTTGTGTCATAGGACGTGCTTTTTAATACAATCTTTCATGGTAAACCAAATTATTTCCATTTTGACCATGATAGAAAAAATGGCATTATTAAATTCTTTTTTTTCTGTGGAAATTTTTTCCATTTTTCATAATAAAAACACATCCACTCCAGATATTGTTGAAGTACAGTTTTGGGCAGGCCAACTCAGCAGACAAATGTTCCTCTTTTTGTGTAACTAGTAAAGATATGAACCTATTCAAAATATAAAATGTACAAATTTGAAGTTACTAATAAGACAGAAATATTTCAATTTTAGTTCTGCACTCTCAAGTAAGGTCCAGCTCTGGGAAGACTACATAGACAAATAGCCATTATTATGACCTGTCCCTGCGAGGGACAAGATTCAAGATGCTCTCCAGAGCTATTTTGCTTCTATCTGTCCATCTTATTTGTAATCTTTCCACTTTTCTATTTACTTTAACCTTGTCAAGTTTGGTTTTCCTAGTCTCATCACTTGCTTACACCACATACCACAGTATGTTTCTCTTTGCTGATGATTGCCTTACAAACCAGTCTGTCTTTGTTAATCCGTAACTGATTGATTGGTTCTTTTTGCATTTCATTCCATGACACTCAGCAGCTGTCTCCAAATCTATAATTTTAAAGAATCTTGTTTTTTTAATATTACACTTCCACATTGTACAGCTTTATAACATTGCCATTTGAAAAACCATTGCTTTAATTATTCTGATATTCTCAGAGAAATATTTCCAGTTCATTCTTTTATCTACGATTATCATTGCCTTCCTTTTAAGAATTAACCTACCCTTTTCTTAGCACATTCATCGTTATTTTTGAGTTCAAGAAAACAAAGGTAAAAATCTTTATCACCTTAACTTCTTGGCTTTGAACTGTCAACTGTAAATTGACTTGACATATTGCTTGACTTTACTTTCTTACTTTTTAACATTAATCTGTACTTTGATTTTCCTTTTAGAAGGTGATATCTGCATTTCTCAAACTATTAATATTCTGTTACCCAATTCTGATTCCAGCTTTTTATTTGTAACTGTATATTTAATAGTCTCTTTCCTGCTTCTTTAAATAGCTTGATGGAGATTTCATCTACACTAAGTACTGTACTTTTGTGTTTGATAAGTGGTCATTTGCCTTTTGTATTTCACTTTCTAGAGCAGAGGTCACCAAATTTGGCAACTTTAACATTTGTGGACTTCAACTCCCAGAGTTCCTCAGCCAGCCGCCAAGTTGCCAAGTTTGGAGATCCCTGTTCTAGAGCAAGGCTCTTCAAACTTGGCAACTTTAAGACTTGTGGACTTCAACTCCCAGAATTCCTGAGCTAACATGACTGGAGGAGGAATTCTGGGAGTTGAAATCCACAAGTCTTAAAGCTGTCAAGTTTGAAGACCCTTCTAGAGGAGCTCTGCTTGTTGTCATTCTTGATTATCGTACTTGTCCTTTCTTACTTGAAGTTTAGCGTTTCTGTAGAAGGTAAGGAAGATTGCCATGACAAATATACAGTGGGAGAGATTCATTACCAAAACCACAATGGGGAAAAAAACATGCTTTGAGTCTAAACAAGAAGAAAATATGTGAAGGAAGCTCAGCCAGAAAACTTTATAAATCACATAAGAAGGGTAGAAGGTGTATCACAATCGGACTTTCTAAATTCTGTTATAACTACACACACCCATACAGCCTTCTGTGGAGCTAATTCCTAGTATGGTTTACCTGGGGCTGACAGTCAGTAGTGGGGCTGACAGTCAGTATTCAGTTACAAGTTTTCATCCTGTTCTTTCACTGCCATGATAACTCTCCATACAACACGCTTGGCTCTTTTTATTTATAAAATTATGTTCATTTTTCTGTGTTCATTTTCATAATTGTCTCATCTCTTTACATGGATTGTTTGGTTATTTTTCATGTAAGATACCTGTACTGAATATATTTCAACAGTAATTCATGGCAAAGCAAAATAGGTTTACATGCCAATACCCAAGAAAGGAGGCCTTACAAACTGCAAAATATAGAATGGAATTAATTTCACATTATAGAAAAATAATAATTGGATCATTCACGCAAATTAGAGCCCTAGCTTGAAATTTCAATGATCAAACTTCTTTTCAACTATCAAGTTCTTAATTATCCTACCTTGACAACTAAAATATCCATGTAGGATAAGGCTACAGAACTTTGAACAAAAGGTTTGTTTTTTTCTCTTTAGAATTCAGTTTTCCTCCTAGATTCTTAAGGTAAAAACTACCTCAGTTTCTTACTTGTGGCTATATAAACTGATGAGGAAGCTGTTCCATTAACGGATACAGATGTCCATTGATAAGAATTTGATTCTTTTCTGAGTTCTAAAATAACATTATGCTGTTTTTAGTGTTATAATTTAATATAATATTATAAAATTATATATATATATATACACATACATACATACATACGTATGTATATATATATACATACACATATACATACATACATATGTATGTATGTATATGTATAAAATTTGATATAATTTATCTGTGCAAGTTTAGTGTTCTTTTCCATTAACTAGAGCTTTCATTATTTGGCACTTCAGCATATTATAACTACACATATTATAACCATAGATGTACAATTTTCTGAATATTGCAGAAATGGCTAGCTGTTGTATTTTTTTATATTTAATTTTTCCTAAATAAATTAGCTTCTGTCACAGATACTGCTCTCCCTGCTGTGTATTACCTTTAGTTTCACGCACCTCATGTAACTTAACTGGCAAATATGACATTATCAGAACATCACACTGATCAGCAGTGTTTTTAGGGTCATTAAAACTACTAGGCTCTCCCATCACACACGTTTTAATTCCCAGAGAAAGTGTTTTTTTAATTAAATATAATTTTAGCTGATAAGACAGACTGTAGTTTTCTTAATAAGGGTAAAAGAGGAGCTGACTTTAGAATGGTATTCATATGCTTAGTTTACAAATTTCTTGGGCTAAGAAATGGAGGGTTGTTTTTTTTTACTTCATAAACTATTACGCTGTGCAAAAAATAACAAACTGAGCAGAACCATTTCACAATTAAGTGTAGGGCACTGGCTTTTCAACATGACAGATGGTAATGGTAATTATGTACTGCATTCAGTGGCTGTGTGAAATCTAGATTTTTTTAATGTTAAATTCACCATAAACATAGTTGTGGGTTAGTGTAAAGGAATTTAGAGTTGACCTTGGAAAGTTATGAAAAGCTGTTAAGGGAGGAAATGGGGGAATTAACTATTAGTGTAAGTAGAAAATGTAAGAAAGAAACGTTTACAAAGGATATTGCTGTATATACTTCAGACATTGAAGTAAGTGGGAGGACATTAACTCAAAATAACTTGACCTTGATTTTTTTTTCTTGGATTGAAAGAAACTTGAACAGGCATTCAAGATTCTGTTATTATATTTTGTAAGAGTGAAGTAGCGTTCCTGGAGTGTCTACCCAGTGTACTCCAAAGAGATGACCAACTTGCTGCCATTTCTGGATTTACAATATGTTCTTTTACAGATCAAAGCAACCTGTCTCCTTTAAAAGAAGGCCTAATAATCCTAACCTTTAAAAATTTGTAGAAGAAGTGAGTGAAAATATGGAGTGGATCTAGGCTGGTAGGAAGATACTATGAGAATAATTTCTCACACTGATAAATCTAGCAGCAACAGTTGCCAAAATAATTGACAAATGCAAAGGGTTCTGACTATCACAAACTCCTTCCATTCCCTTTGCATTAAAAAGTGTGAGAAAGACCAGTCTTGTGCTTTACATTGCCTATATATAGAATTCCATTTAACAATAGACCTCTTGCTGGAATTCTTGTGTGTAACCTTAATCTTTCTAATACGTGCTACTAATCAGAGCTCCAAGAGACTGTTTCATATCCTGATTGCTAAGAGGGAAGTCTATCAAATCTGCCAGATTCTTTCAAGCTTTATGCTTGTTAGAAACAATTGGGAACCCTATTTAATGTAAATCTCAAGCTTTAATTCTAGTTTTTATAACAAAGCTTAAGCAGTCATGTGTAATCTTTGGCATGCCCAAATAGTAGTTATGTTTTTGAAAATACAAAAACTGTCTTATTCCAGTGTTTCTATTCAAAAGTAATTCAGGAGACTTGCTCTTAAGGACATAAAATGTGATTAATAGAAACAAATATGTGTTAATTTGTAGTCTAACTTGTTTCTGAAAAAAGGTTTTGTATAAACTGCTGGTATTAGCATCTATGTCCATAAATATTAGATTTTCTTCTTCCGCTTATCCCACTGAAAATATGCATAAAACTTAGGCTTGCATAGTTTTCTTAAAGCAGGGGTGTCAAACTCAAGGCCCAGCTGCTGGATCTGGTCCACGGGGCTGCCCTGGAAACAGTGAAGGACCCTCCTGCGGTGCCTCTGCCAGCGAAAATCGCGACCTTCCCGAGTTCCATTTTTGCTGGCAGAGGGTTGCAGGAAGCAGTCGCAGCCGAAAACGGAGCTCAGGAGCCTGTTTTTGTTAGTAGAATACTCAGGCCACCACAGGCACCCCCGACACGTGTGACATCGAGCTGGCCAAGCCCCCCCCCCAGCCATGCCCCTGCCCCCGAGGTCAAACACAACCCTGATGTGGCCATCAATGAAATCAAGTTTGACACCCCTGTCTTAAAGGGATCAGAAATATGAACAACCAAGAATTACTTGTCAGATGAAAATGTCCACATTTTATTATGCATTATGCATAATAAAATTTTATTAACACATTATGCATGTGTTGGGTAGATATATTCTGACCCTTTTGGACCCTTTTCAAATAGAATTGGTTATGCTTTTGGATAACTTCTGAAGAGCTCAGATGGGTATATGTAGGTGATGACCTCCTAGATCTTTCAATAACGTAAAAGCCATAATGTCCTTTGGGACCAGCTTCAGGAGTTAGAAGTGGAGGGCACTCCAAGAACAGGGGCTAGAAGTAGACCGGTGGGCTTACTTGCAAATTCAAAATAGATACAGCCAGGACAAGAAAATTTTTGGAATTTATACTAAGGCACAACAATTAGATAAAATTTTATTAGGTCCAGATAAAAAAAATATAACTAAATTTTATAATTATTTACTAGAGATGGAATTAGAAGAGAAAGTAGTCAAAGGCAACATGATAGCTTGGAGCAGAAACATAGGATGTAGCATTACATTATTAGAATGGGAAAAGGTTTGGACAAGGTATAATAAAATTACAAGATCAGCAGCATATAAAGAAAATGCCTATAAAATGTTTTATAGATGGCATCTTTCACCCTCGAGAATAGCGAAAATGTCTCCTAACATGAATCCGAATTGCTGGAAATGTAAAAAGAAACAGGGAACATTTGTTCATATGTAGTGGTCCTGCACTGAAGCCCAAAGATACTGGCACAGAATAAAAAAATGGTTAGAGTAAATAACAGTGGAGCAAATTGAATTAAAACCAGAATTCTTCCTATTGGGGATATTTAATAGACAAATTCCTAAAAATGTCAAATATATAATACTGCATATTCTTACTGCAGCTAAAATAACCTTTGCACAGTGTTGGAAACAGGCAGATATTCCAACGGAGGAGATGGAATACAGAAGATAACAGCCTGTGCAGAGATGGACAAGTTAACCTTAGCACTTAAGGAAAAAGAAACATCAGAATATTATAGAAGCTGGGAATGCTGGTATGACTGGATAGAACAAAAATAGAAAATATATTAGTAAACAACGTAAACTGTAAAAGAGGTAGTAATTATATATTCGCAATAAGATGTATTTGTAAATGTATCATCAATATTGATAACAAACAAGGAACCATAGACTGTCGATAGTAGAATTGTTAGTTTTTAATCATTTTCTTTTTTTTTCTATTTCTTTTTTTTCTTCTTCTGTGTGTTGTGTTTGTTTGATATTTTGTTTTTGTAATCAATACATTTTGTTTTTAAAAAAAAAGAAGTGGAGGGCAAAATTTTGCAAAGATTCTCCTCTTCCTTCTGAGTCCCAGTTAGTATTGATAGCAGGGGAGAACTCTAGGCCACTCTTAGGTAAGATGGCTCAAGGCTCAACACTCCCCCTGCTCCTGTGTAACATCTACATGAAATCACTTGCAAGGTTATCCATCCATATGAAGTAAAATACTATACAGTGGGCTGTTATATCCAGCTGTATATTTCCATATCTGGCTGTTAGTGATGCTGTTAAGGTCCCTAACTCAGCCAGCAGAGTGGGCTGCTGCCGGTTTGCACCGATTCTAGCAAACCAGTAGTTAAGATTAGGTGTAGTTCAGTGAACCAGCAAATCCCATCACTGGTTGGTCCCAGCCCTGGCTGTTTTTCAGCCTTTTGGGGGGCCATTTTTAGGCCATTTTCCGGGCCAAAAATAGGCTGAAAATGGCCCCCAAACAGGCCAAAAATTGGTGGGGGTGGGGCCAGCCAGTGGTGGGATTAATCCCAACTGGCTGAATATTACCTCTTCCTTTAATGCACGTGGCTGGGAGAGCCGGTTGTTAAAAAAATTTGCAGCCCAACATTGCCAACCAGTGCCTGCAAACGGCAACGATATGTATGGGGGAGAACAAGTTGCAATTCTGCCTTAGCTAGCCCAAGTGGTTCTGGGATTTTGGATGTTTTGGAATTGGTGATTGATTGATTTATTGTCTTTTAGTCTTGATGGGGTAGCCACTCTGTCATACAACTTGTGAATCCTCTGAGCACCATGATGCCTGCTGGATGATAACAGACAGCAGTGGCCTGAAAAGTCTTTGCATAAACACTTTTTGAGTACTAACTGTGCCCATTCCTAGATCAGGAAGCCCTATTTACTGTTACTCATGCATAAGTCATTCCCTGAACAAATTGCTACAATTAGTTGTACAATAGTTTCCACTGAAGAACTCTCAAAAGCTTCAAGTGGTTCAGAATGCAGTTTCTTTGCAGTTTTGCATGTTCCAAATTTTGTCCATGCAGAATTACTGATATTTAGGTTGCATTGGTTTCCAGTGCTGATTATTGCCTTTAAAGCCATGCATGGGATGAGGTCAGGTTACTTCCAGGACCATCTCTGCCCAAGAG
Organism: Pseudonaja textilis; assembly: GCF_049901715.1. Classification (NCBI taxonomy): domain Eukaryota; kingdom Metazoa; phylum Chordata; class Lepidosauria; order Squamata; family Elapidae; genus Pseudonaja; species Pseudonaja textilis. The sequence goes on from NC_141996.1 coordinate 38,194,421, forward strand.
TTTTCTCCTTGTTCCAGCAGACCCAAAATGGTGAATGGGCTCCTGGTCCCCTCTATTAAATGGTTTATCTTATGGAACTAAAGACTGATAAGAGCTGGCTTTTTCCTCAAGCATTTAGGCCAGGATGCTGGAAATTCCAAATTATTATACAGGTTGTACTTTTTTGTATTACTTGTAAACAGTAAGAATCATACAAGTGGGGTGACCTATATAGAAATTGTATTAAAAAATATGATTTTGCTTAATTTTGATTATGGGATTTTTACATTATTTTTGTAATGATTGTTCCCATCCAGAGTTATGTATACAAGATACACACACACACACACACACACACACACACACATTTTGTCTGACAACGTACATCACTACTGGCTTCCTAGTAAAATATTAGGTAAATTTTTGTAATAAAATATCATAGTTTAGTTGTAGATGTTTATAAATATAAAAGGTCAATTATTTATAAGAAAATTCTTTAGCGGAAGGAAACCAACCTATAGACTCCTCTTAGCCAGAGCTTTTATTGTATTGTAGATCAAACCTCTCAGTGTTACATTTTGCAGAATTTTCCTCAATTTTTTTCTTACATTTTAACAAATCAAACCCATTGAAGTGGGGGAAAGTACGTAATATAGCATTATAAACTGTCCAGAAGTATCCTGGTCTTCTATTGAGGATTATTTCTTCTGTTAAATCTATCTGCGCTTTCCATTACAAAATTTAAAGGTTCAGATATATTAAACCAGTCAGCATTGTAAAGGGGATAAAAAATATTGTCTTCAGATATGTGTTTAATATTTGTTTCTGAATAAGAATATATTTTGATGTTATTTTATGACTTAATTGGAAATAGAGCTATTCGCAATCCTGGTCTTGACAAAATAATATCATTTGTCTTTACAAGAGGTTATATATTATTTGTTTCTCCTCTTTTGGAAAATATGTGTGATGTACATGAAACTATAAACCAAAATGGAATGTATTGCAGATAATAAATTTAACTTTTTTTCTTCTTCCTAGGGTGGTCGTTTGCACAGCGTCAAGTCACTGTTCAAGAAGGGCCTCTATACCGCACTGAAAATTCTCACATCACCATTTGGTGCAAGGTCAGCGGTTATCAAGGACCATCACAGCAAAATTTTCAGTGGTCCATATACCTTCCGTCTTCTCCAGAAAGAGAAGTACAGATTGTGAGCACCATGGACCCATCCTTTCCTTATGCAATCTATACTCAACGTGTTAGGAGTGGAGAAATCTATGTGGAGAGAGTTGAAGGGAATTATGCTAGGCTGCACATAACACAGCTCCAAGACAGGGATGCTGGCGAGTATGAATGTCATACTCCAACAACTGATGAAAGATATTTTGGAAGCTACAGTGCCAAGATGAAACTAATTGGTAAAGTGTATTATGTTATTTTCATAGAAAAATAAAATATAATTATAAATTATGAACAATGGTGGTGGGTGTATTTTAGGATTGTTAATTCTCATAAATTAGAACTAGAGGGAAAAAATTAAGCTGCTAAGTGAAATATGTTTTACTGGCATAGATTTGGGCAAATAAGCTTAAATTTAATTCTACTGACAACAGGATTTTATAGATTGACAAAGCTGCTGATAGAAATGGAAGTCAAGAACCATTTTTAAATAAGATTGTACTTCTTTGGAAGAGACCAAGCCCAGAAATTTCCTTAAAAACATTGGTGTGATTCAAAGTTTTCTCTTAGCGCCTACATCTTTTTAATGGGTTTAATTGATAAGCATTGTCAGATCTGATTTCGAAAAGATGTTTCAGGATGCATTGGATAGGAATTGTAGTAATATCTTTCTACAAAACACATTTAGCTTTTTTTTTAAAAAAATTAAATTTTAAAAATATTTTTTTACTAATTGGTGAAATACAAAAAATTACAACAGCATCAGGAAAAATAGTAATTATATAGTAAAAAAAATAATGATACTGATTAAAAATGTTATCAAAATATCATCACAAATAACAATATTTATAGTAACTATATCTTACAGTTAAAATTAATTTTTAAGCTTATTCAGACTGGACCATATTACATCACGTTATTATTTTTAGAATAGACAGACTATATCTGGGATCTAAAATGTAAAGTGTACACGACTTTGAAGCAAATGAACACATGGCTATTTGTTGAAACTGCCATTCAATCATCAGAAAAATGTGGTTGCTTTAAGATATTGCTCCATATGCATTATCCTGTCCCCAGGGCATTTTTGGAAGCAAGATCCATAGCTCTGTTCAGCCTATGGTATCTATTAATATATTGCTTTTTTGGTATCTCAGCCTAAAAATCATGAATATTCTCTGTCTCAAAGATTAATATAGCCTATTAAAATAAAATTAATTACAAAATATATTAATTTAACTGAAACAAAATTTATTCTGTAACGTTACTTTTTAAAAAATACTGTAGCTGAGATAATGTTTTGTTTAATGATCACAAAGCAGTTTGTACAGTCATCCTAGAAATTTTATTGAGGAGATTGATGTGCTTCTACAAAATAATTATGAGATAATTATTGAATAATATATATTGCCAGTTTTCAAATCATTTAGTTGTTTCTTTGTTCTTTTTATCTATTTCAAGTACTAGGACTTCTTTCCAAGTACTAAATGGTTTTGGGTGCCAGAAATTTAAAGCATACATACAGCCTTCTGAATATGCTTCTATCATCTGCTTGGGTTTTTATGAATACCACTGCAAAATATCTTTATTAAGAAATCTCCTCTGTTGCTCACATATTCTTTTTATTGATGTATGAAAATTGGCATAGATTTTAAAGTCATATTTTTCTTTAAGGTAACAGGAACGCCTGTCTATAGTAATCAATAATTAGGAGGAGACTGGTCCAACAGTGTTATTTATTAATTATTATTTGTTAAACAATATGTATGGCTGCCCAACTCCTATATGGTAACTCGAAAGTAATGAATTAAAAACCACAACATAAAAGTCACACATGAAAGGCACTAGCCATTTGATTGACTCTATCAATGTGGGGTTCGCAGTCCTAAGAACTAAGTCTTCAGGCCTTACAGAAAAGTGACAAAGTGGCATCTAATGTTAACTTTGGGAGAATTATATTCTATAGGGAAAGGGCCACAACTGAGAAGGCCCTTTTTCTTGGTCCCACCAGGTATGTGTACTACTCTAATGGAAGAGGCCCACAAAATGCCTTGCCTTCCTGCCTGGGTGGATCACATGGATGTAATTTTGGACAGGTGGCCTTTCAAATAACTTGACCCCAAGCAATGTAGGGTTTAAAGGTAATAACATTAAAGTTTATGCTTTTAAATAGACATTGTTCCTATAGTTTGAAAATTTTCACTAGGTTCTTCATATTTGCTTTCTTTAAGTTTATAGACATCTCTAAACATGTAAAAAAAGTATTAAGAATTCACATGTTGCTTGAATGTAACAGATAATATGTTTTTATTTCAATTATTGCCCAGATAAAACAGAACATATTTGTTTAAGACGGTGTGTTTTGTGATTGAGGATGGATTTTTGTCATGGAGTTACATAATACATATTGCTGTTTTCTGTTCATCATTTGTTTTATTCTACATGAAAGATACATTTTACAGTTTTACAGGAAAGGTAAAGTTTCAGAGATGTTTTTGCATGACTAAAACTAAGTTAATAATAGCAGTCACCAAGCACACCCCTAGGTGATGAAAATATTGCTAGCTTCTGATGTTAAAATTCCTTTTTATACAAAAGTATAAATTTAACTTACAGTGACTTTAAATTCCATTTATTTTAATTAATTTAAATAGCATAAGGGGAAAAAAGAAATCTATGAGATCAATGATGATTACAGGATTTGAATGAAATGTTTTTGAATAAATTAAAGGATTTATATATTAAAATTGCTTAGAGCATTTTTATAGAGAAACTGACAGAATAGCATAAGACACATAAGTTGTATATTTATAAAATCAACTCCTTCCGCTTTTGAATTTGTTAATAGTTCATAAATAATAATTCTAAATGTTTAATAATAATAAGGAACAAGTTAGCTTCAAAGATCAAAGTAAATAAAATTGTTTTAAAATAATTACACAAATAGATTACAAAAATATCTTTAAGGAGTGATTCTCAAATGTAAAACTGTGGCCTTCCACTTCAGAGACAATGAGAGGATGATCCCATCTTTTATTTTGGTTTCATAATAACATCAGTTTCTGGCTTTATCAGCCTAGGGGAAACTAGCATGTAGATAATTTAATTGAGAATTTAATTACTATTCCTATTTTAGAAGTATGCACATTTTATATAAATAAACTTTGATGCTAATTAATCATGATGTCCAAACTCACAGGTTATCACCCTATACTGTGCTATAATGTCACTAATTGAACAGTCACTAATTGAAAATGGAGTCACAAAGCTAAGCCTGGTTTTTAAAAATCTGAATTTATTTTTTAATTCATCCTGAAAATATTGCTTAGAACATCCAGTACAGTCTACATGACAAAATTGACTATTGCTATCTCAGTTTGTAGGATTTTGATGCTTTGTTTTTTCAACTGACATTGAATAACATACTAAAAATGTGATAAATATCGGTGAGTTTCTATTTTTACAAGAAGTGAAACTAAATTTTCATCAAGTTATGAATTTTTTATCATCAACATTAGTCCAACAGCGCTTATTTGGCTTCAGAGTGTCCTAGGGAATATGGAGTAGAGGGAATTTTTATTGTTTCTTGAGTGCTGTGAAATGTGTGTAAAGAGTATATAAATGGAATTGTACTACTTAGCACATTTGTGGTTCATAATGAACATTAATGGAAACTTTTTTCATTGTTTGCTGTTATTTAAAGAAGTAATCTTTGGAGCTCTCAAACTAATGTTTATACTACTGGAAAGCAAAAATATTTTGAGGCTACTTGCTTTAACAAAAAATGATATTATTGAAGCATCTACAACTATTGGAATGATCAGTGATACCATACTGATGAACAGAATAACTTTAGGGGAGGTTAATTTGCTTCCATTGTAGAAATATTCCTTGCCACATTTGTTAAGTCAGTAACATGGTTGTAAAGTAAATCTGCCTTTCCCATTGGCTTTGTTTGTCAAAGGTTGCAAAAATTCACATGACCCTGGGACACTGCAACTGTCATGAATTCCAGTCAGTTGCCAAGAATCTGAATTTTGATTGCATTACCAAAGGATGCTGCATTTTCTGTAACCATCATAAGTGTAGAAAATGACCACAAGTTACTTTTTTCAGTCCCATTGTAATTTTGAACTGTTATAAGTCAAGGACTAACTGTAAGAATGAAGATGATCTGATGTTGTATGTGACGATGGGAGTCTATGCATGGAAGTGAAGTAGTAGGGTTAATTATAAATGAAATGACATTCGATTGACCTCACATAGTCTGGAGAGAGACAGCCAAAGGGGCAGAAGTTGCCCAGAGGTTGTCAACTTCCAAGAACTGATCTGTAGTGTTATAGATACTTTGAAAAGTAGAAAATTGAAAGTGGGTAATAGTTGCATACATATGCTAGTGAACATAATAATAGTAATAATGAAAGTACGGTAGAACATTCTGAATAAATGCAAAAGAAATGTTATTCTGTTAGTGACATAAATGGATGAGAGGAAATGAGATAAAAGAATACAGAAAATAATTAGATTGCTCAGAGATTCAAAAATGAGTTAGATTGATGATTGATGAGTATTAATCTATAATAGTATTTCAATTGCACGAATTATAAGTCTGTTTCTATGTATATACAGCAGAGAAATCAGTTTGGAAGTGCCAGGATTTGATTCTGAGAATGAGGATAAGGTACAAGAAATAGAATGAGAGTAAAACAGTTTGGAAGAAGAGAAAGTACTGTATAAAAAAGTATTAGGTCAATATTTCCGTGGGATGAATAAATACAAAAAAAGTCAGAATGTGCTGAAAGGAAGGGTAAGACTCAAAAAATGTTGGATAGAGTTAATTATATCTCAAAAAGAGGGGTGGGAAATTTAAAGGCTAATGTCAGTGCATAAATTGGTATATCTATTGTATGTATTGGACACTAGGAAAGCTTGCTGGTATAAGAAAAATATGGAGTATAACAAGAGAACTCTGCTGGTGTATACTAGATTTAGTTTCCTTGCATTTGACTCTCTTCAATTTCTACAACAGCACTTAACTTGAAAGAGTTATAATAGATTAGAATAGTTATATAATAGATTTGTATATTTTCATGATTTTGTGTCAGCTTCAGTTTTCTTGTGATCAGACACATAAAGTTATTACTCATACACTTCAACACTTTACAGTTTTTATCCTTCTTATTTTGAAGTTAGAAGTTGGAGAAAATAGACTTTGGTTAGCCATACTACTATTTGTCTAGCCATACTACTATTTGGTAGATAGTGTAGGCATCTTTTCACATAGCCATCATTCAAATGACTTTTATTTTTAAAAAAGACACCCTTATTATTTTTATAAATAATTCAAGATGACAAACATATCTAATATTCCTTTCTCGTCCTGTTTTCCGCACAACAACAACCATGTGAAACAGCAATTATAATATTTTTTTAAATTAAAAAAAGACCCACAATTAAGGAGCAAAACCTTTAAGAGACCTTCATTATTTATTATGCATATATAATTTTTAAATATAACAGATCTTTACTATCATTTAAAGCATTGCTTATCAGATTTATCAGAAGTGAAATGCATTGTTTGGAATTTTGAACAAAGCATTATATTTAACTGAATTACCTGGAATAGAATTTGCAAATGCGTAAGCTGGTTTCATTTAATAGCCATTAGACTCAAATGAATGTTACTTTTAGTAACATTAGTTTCATACTAAATTCTGGAGCTATGCTTATAGCTACCATATCAGCAGCATTATTTATCCTGTCAGGCTTTGAATGTTCAGTAAGTAAAAAAATTAGTATGAAGTGTCTTTGCTGCTTCCTGAACTTGGTTATTTTCTTGTAAAATTAGCCAAACTAGGTAACATCATGAATGCCAAAAAATTAGTAATTCTCGCCAGTCACATAAAATTTTAAATAATATTTGTAACTATGAAAATTCGTCTAATTCTGGAAAACCACTGTGACATTAACATGAGAGTAGGCAGTATGTCATATACTTAGGAAAAAATTATTACCTTTGCTCAGGGTCAAACTATATCACATATAAGTTCCCCAAATAGTACCCTACCTATTCAGAATAAGAATACAAAAGTGAAAAAATGAATACGCTAATGCCAATTTGATCTTTTTTATCAACAAGGATTTCAGAAAATTTGAAACCAAAAGAAAAGAAGGAAAAGAGTAAACTTAAAATTGCAAAATGTAATGTAGAAGGAAATAATCATAGACAAAGCAACATGGAAATAGTCATAGAAATGGCAACATTCAGTAGAGCAATGTGAATACCAAAATCTCATATTTCTTTGAGTTTAAGGACCGTCATCTGCATTGGAGATAATAGTGAACATTCCCCAGATTGTACTAGTTGCTGCACAGAACTTTCCTAGAATTAGGTCTAGAAAGAGGTTTATGACTTCAAAGCTTATATTTCAGTTGTTATAGCCATTCATACTTCTAATTAAGTCAATTAAATATATTTATTATTTATACTTATTTATCAGCTCTTAAAATTTTGTGAGAAACACTAACTCGTATAGTAAACCTTTGTTATACATAAGGGGATTCTGCAAGCACTTTTTCTGAATAATTTCATTAAAAACCAGAAGCTTTCTTGGTCTAGCCCAATATGGTTTGCTTTACTTGGTGAAATTTGAGCCAATAATTATGCCAAAAGAGGAAACTGGGATCTGATACTTTATTTCTGTGCAGAAGTAAAGTTGTACACCTGGGATCCAAGTCCAAATCAAGTGTGCTGATATTCAACAAACTGTTTTTAATATCATAAAACCACATATAAACATCAAAATACTTTTCCTGATTTATTAATTTGAGCTAACATCCCATAATAAGCATGGGGTACATGTCATTAGCTAATCTCTACACTTCTGGATGTATTTTTAACATACTAATGATGAATTTTTACCCCTAGATCTTAGCCACATATTCTTGACCGCAACTTATGGTAATGTCACATTACTGTTCTCTATTCCCCTAAAGGGCCCAATTGCAAAATTCTTCGGAACAGTTACAAAGCCACATCCTGCTAGCTATGCAGACACTTCTTACGAATGAAAAATTTGTGGTCATCCCATTTGCTCTTTACTAGAGATGCAGATGCTGACTGACTGCTAATTTCAAAAAAAGCACAGATAGAAGGAGTGGTCCTGGTTGAAACTAATTCATGGCTGCAAAAGTTTGCTAATTGTTGTTTGCTAATTGTTTGCTAATAATTAATAGTCCTAGCCCTCACCTTTACTTAATAAAAGTTGTTCAGAGTAAGTCCAGTAGCAGACTATACCTCTGAAAAATCTCTCTTACATGCACACTCAAGCAGGGGGATGGAAATTATGCACAGCTTTGTGTATGGGGGCTGTATGTCTCTATTCTAAGAGCTTAATGGACCATATACTCAGTTCTGGTAGCCAGATTGATGACCTTAAGAAATATGAATTATGAATAAAGTAAACAATATGTATGAGCTTTTTAATATTGGTTATGTAAATAAGGAATTTAAGTCATTCAGAATAAATTTGACTGGAGAACATATAAAGTCAATAAACACTTGAATAAATAAGATAAAATTTCAACTTTTGAAATATAAAACCTCATGAAACTTTCAAATTGACTGAAATTGCACAAATTTTACATTATAATTCAAGTGATATAAATGGGCATTTTGCATAATTACAAGTTCCCCACCACTTATTGTAGCAGAAAATGGTCCTTTAAAATTATTTAATGTATGTCCTAAAGGTGCTTTTTCAAGAGCCAACTGGACTTTCTTGTTTTTCTTTGAAGACATTTCGCTTTTCATCCAAGAAACTTCTTCAGCTTTTTGGGACAACTATGACCTGGATGAATGAGAATCTTCATAGACCTTTAGCTAATGCAATGTATGCTATCTTTGTCTTTCTTGGGGTTGTGGAGGTGGATTTATTTCTACAAGCTTGTTTACATTGTATAGAGTTTAAATAACATTGGCATGAAGAGAAATAGAGTTTTGGTTCATACTGGTGGGAAAGGGCTTCTTTGAATCCTTGTGTCATGGAAAGATATCTAACACCATTTCCCTAGGCTTTTTTTAATTAGCAGATATATCTGATCTGAAAGGAATAGCAAGATCTACAATCATGTTTCTAGGTAAGAGATAAATAAGGCATTGGGTGCTGTTTAGAAAAATAGTGTTTGCAAAATTTGTATGCCTTTGCCTTACTCCCTCCCTTTTATAATACTATAAAGGTAAGAGAGAGGGAAATTGTCAAAGTTATTTATCTGTGTGCAAAGAACTAAGTGGTGATGATGTAAGTATTCCCAATCTACTGCTGAATTCTCTGTCTTAAAAGTAGCAGAATAAATGTTTTGTGCACTATATTTATTAACTCACTCAAATGGCTAAATGGAATCCAACTAAATGATAATTTTCTTCATCTAAATTCCTTTGATTCTTGTTTTGTTGAAACTGTATATAATACCTAAGTACACTAGACATTTTGTTGAAAGTATATGGATTGCCACAACAGTTGAAAGCAACAATACATCTAGTTTAATGCTTTACCTGATTTTGGTTCAGAGAAATGCATGAAATTACCCCACAATAGAGAAAACATCTTTTACATTTTTAAGGGTTACAAATTGTTATGTCGGAAATAAAGGTATTTAGTGTTATTGCTAAATTTGTTTCTGTTTGTTTGTTTTTAGATCTATTTTTTGATTGTCTAATAACACAAATATACATGATACTTTATAGATGTGAAGACAGGATGGTCTCAGCATATGATGTTCAATTAAAATGTGTTTACTTTTCATTCCCTTAATTTTCATACCTCATTAGGTCTAGAAAGAGGTTTATGCTTTCAAAGCTTATATTTCAATTGTTATTGCCATTTATACTTCTAACTAAGTCAGTTAAATATATTTATTATTTATACTTATTTATCAGTTCTTAAAATTTTGTGAGAAACACTAACTCGTATAATAAACCTTTGTTATACATAAGGGGATTCTGCAAGCACTTTTTGAATAACAAATTTCATTAAAAACTAGAAGCCTTCTTGGTCCAGCCCAACACTGGTTTACTTTCCTTGGTGAAATTTGAGCCAATAATCATGCCAAAAGAGGAAACTGGGATCTGATACTTTATTTCTCCCTCGAGCTGCTCGGATCATCCAGAGAGTGGGAGGTGCTCCAGTCTGCGTCTGTGTAGGCTGAGCTTAATTACTGAGGAACGCTCCGCCCTCTGTCACGTGGTCCCTTGTAGCGTTCCCCAGTTTTATGCTCAGCCTTCGCAGAGTTAGGCTGTGTGTTTTGATTGTGCTTCCCACTCTTTGGCTGATTCAAGCAGGATAATATTTCAATTACAGGTTTGATTTCAGCTTATTATTTCCTTAGCCTCTGCACATCTGTGGGTGTCTTGAGACTTAGGGGTGTGCGTTTTTGCCCCAGGGGGCTGAGCGGGCGGCTTAGCAGCGCTTAGCGCTAACCCCCCCCTCTGCCGTTTATTTTCTTTCCGTTCCTGCCTTGCCGTCCCTATGCCTTTCTAGAGGTCCGGAGCCTTTTATTCTGGTTTTCCCCCCACTAACGGCAATCGCCCAGACAGAGGCGATTTCAGCGTCCTCGCCCTCGTGGCTTGCAGGACGCACCCGCCCTGAGCCACCCGCTTCGTTTTTTGCTTTCGATTTCCAGGCAGCCGCCATTTTGGGCGCCGCCTCGTGGCCGGGCGCCATTTTGCAGGCCTCCTATTGCTGTGACGATCTGCTGGCCCTAGCCTTAGGCTCCCAGGCCTAGTAGGGCTGATCTCTCTATCTCCCTCTCCCCTCAAAAGGGGAAAAAACTGTACTTTATTTTATTACTTGTTGGTGTAAGTGTTGGCTCCCGCAGCAGAACTCAGGGCGGGGAAGTAGAAAAGCAGCCACTCCCTCCCTGAGGGGGGGCAAGCTGCCTGAGGCCTTGTATTGTGGCGTTGATTTGGCTAATTGGCTTCTTCTTCCTTTTACCAACTGCCAGGTTGTTATTCAGTCCCTAATACAGAATATCTTCATATTTCTTTACATTGGTGATCCAGCCTCACCCAATTGGCATTTATTCTCTCTCAGATTTGCTTAGAGAGACTTAGCCTCCCATCACTGCCCCTGTAGTGTGTTTTTCCTGGATCCTTATCCTGGTGGGACATATTTGTGCATTAAAAGTCTACATCTGTGGCAGTTTTAAAAAATTTTTCCTTTTTTTGGTCATATTTTTCAGATTATTCATTGCAAATTCCAAAAGGGGGCGCGGGCCAGTTTCTGGATACCCGGCCTTACCCAGGTCGTATCCTAGGCATGCCAACCGCCTGTACACATATATATATTTCTATATATATTCATATTGATACTTCTGTTGTTTCACCATGGCAGATGATAACCCTAACTCCCGCCATTCTTTGAAGGCAAAATCTAAGTCCCATCATGTGCGCAGACAGGCTAAGGAAACCTCCCAGGAGGCTTCTAAGGCCTCTCAAAGGGATGCCTTAAGGCATCATAAGGCACTAGAGAGGGAGTTCGATAGGCGCTCTAGGGTGACTCAACCAACACCCCCAGCCGCCCCTTCTACTTCCAGGCACCCCCCCCCTCCAGTTTGTTCCCCTCTCTCCAGGCACAGCTCATCCCAGGAGTCTCATGCCCCTGGACCAGCTATCAGCCGGATGCCTGAAGCAACCTTCACTCCCACGGCCGCTGGCCTAAGACAAGAGGACCCGCCCACGATCGAGATGCCTGAGTACATGAGAACTTGGATGAGCAGGCTATTCGACAGGGGATAGCTCAAGGCATGCAGCAGATGGCCGGACCAAGCCTTCCTCAGACGGCTTCTGCACAAGAGCCAGTGCCAACTAGGTCCATGCCCACCCTGGACCCCGCTCCTGGTCAGGTACCCTCCCGGGGGGCCAGTCCTCTTCCAGAAAGGGAACCGGAGGAGGGAATGGAAATTTTAGACCAATACAGGGAGGAGGAGGAGGACCTTGAATGGGGATCCACCTTCCATGGGGAACCCTTTTCGGATTTAGACCCGATGGAAGCAGAGTTGTCGGAGGACGAGGGCCTTACCCCCGATCAGCCTTCCTTTGTGGGGTTATTCAAGCCCCACATGTTCAAGTCCATCTTGTTCAAGGCCAAGAACACCTCGGGCCTGGCCACTCAACTCCCCCCTGCCCCCCTCTCCTCTGGGGAGGAACCGGAGGACGCAATGTTCAAGCAGCCCGTGGTGGCCGAGGATGTGATTCCCGCCCCTCCCATTTTCCATGATCTGGTTTCTAACCAACTGGTCTTTATGGGGGCTCCTCTGGCCCCATCCACACAGGATAAGAGGTTGTTTAACCTCGAACCGAGTTTCTGCTCCCTCCTCAATACCCCGGAGGTGGACAAGCCCATTATTGGTCTGGCCTCTTCCTCCCCGAGTGACCCCCTGGAGGCCCTCAAACCCGAGGATAGGAGGTCTGAATTGGCCTTGCGTCGGGCTCATCTAGCCGACGCCTGGGCAATTAGATCGGCCACCGCAGCCTCCTTCTTTACCAGATCCTCTATCCGGTGGCTCCGTCAACTGAAGTCACACATCCCTCCATCCAATATATGGGCGCTTCAGGACATAGCCAAAATCACAGCGGCGGTAGAGTTCTCAGCTGATGCCACGTACTATTCGGTTAAATTCGCCTCCCGGGCGTTAGCGTCTCAGGTCACTGCCCGCTGCCTGCTCTGGCTCAAACCATGGCAGGCGGACGTGAAGAACAAGGTCAAGCTGGCCTCCGCCCCCATTAGGGGGGAGAAGCTTTTTGGGCCGGCCCTGGAACCCCTCTTGGCCGAAACTAGGGGAAAGAAGAAATTCCTTCCTCCTCTTTTTCGGAGGCCTGACTCCCGAACCCCTCAGCCCTTTCGAAAAGGGTCCTCCCAGTCCCCCTTCCCCCCCAGGTACCTGAGGCCTCCCCCGTATAGAGCATCATATCCCCAGGATCGATCCGACTCGAGCGATCGAAATAGGAGGGGCGGAGGATTTAAGCGTCCCTTCAGGGGTTCCGGGGGGAGACCCTTCCGACGCTCCAAATAGATCCTGTCTCTTTCCCCCCATTGGTGGTCGGCTGAGACATTTCGCCGACCTGTGGGATTCTACCACTTCCGACAAATGGGTCAGGGACTCCATTAGGTTTGGACTTGGAGTTCAACTCTCAACCTCCCAAGTTCTTCATGTCATCTCCTCCCTCTAGGGACCCCTCCAAACGCAAATTAATGGACTCTGCCATCCACCACTTACTCTCCATCCAGGCCATCCAGCCAGTTCCTTCCTCTCAGCGAGGCCAGGGCTTCTATTCCCACCTCTTCGTGGTTCCCAAGTCCTCGGGGGGATGGAGGGCTATCCTGGACCTCAAACGACTCAACCGCTTCCTAACCCTCCGCAAATTCAAAATGCACACCCTTCAATCCATTTTGCAGGGCACCAGGCAAGGTGATTGGCTATCTTCTATAGACCTCTCTGAGGCATACCTCCACATCCCAATTCGGCCTTCCCACTCCAAATTCCTTAGATTCTGTTACAATCACCATAATTTCCAGTATATGGCCCTTCCCTTTGGGTTAGCTTCCGCTCCCAGAGTTTTCACTAAGATCCTCGCGGCCCTGGCAGCTCGCTTAAGGGACTACCCGGTCCGGCTCCACTGCTATCTGAATGATATCCTCATCCTGTCCCATTCCCAATCCCAAGCAGAACTGGACACCAAGACTACCCTCTCTGCTCTCCAGGCCCATGGTTTTCTGGTCAACCAAAAAAAGAGCCAACTGGTCCCTTCTACCCGAATTGCCCACTTGGGGGCCATCCTTGACACGGTGCAGGAAAAAGTGTTCCTTTCCCCAGAAAGGCTCCAGAGTATTCGAAATTCAATTCAGGTTATTCGACGATCAAAGAGGGCTTCTCTATTAGAATTGTCTAAATTACTGGGAAAAATGGTTTCATGCATCTCTATTATTCCTTGGGCCCGTCTTCATACTAGGTCCCTGCAGTGGCTCCTGCTCCCATTTCAAAGGTCCGGCAGAAGCAACTCAAAATCCTCCATCAAGGTACCTCCAAAGGTCCTCTCATCTCTCCTCTGGTGGACCAACCCTGCCATCAACAGGGGTCATCTCTTCAAAGATCCCCAGCGTCTCATCATCACCACAGACACCAGCCTGAGCGGCTGGGGCGCTCACATCCAGTCCCTTACAACGCAGGGCAAATGGTCCCAAGCAGAGCGGGCCTGCAGCATAAACTAGCTGGAGCTCCACGCCATCGACCTGGCCCTGCGCCATTTCCTGCCTCAGGTACGCGGGCGGCACTTCCTTATTCTCACAGACAACGTTACCGCCAAGGCCCATGTCAACAAGCAAGGCGGGACCCAGTCTATCCGGTTGATTTTAGAGGCCGAAAGACTCTGCCGTTGGGCAGAGCGTCACCTCCTCTCGATCAAAGCAGAACACATTTCGGGGGCCTCAAACACCCGAGCGGACTGGTTAAGCAGGGCCACCGTGGACCAGTCCGAGTGGCGCATTCACCCATCCCTTTTCAGGGAGGCGACCATGATCTTCGATCTCCCGTCAGTGGATCTCTTTGCATCCCCCCGCAACACCCAGCTCCCTCGGTTCTTCTCCAGATTCCCTTCCCCCGGGGCTGAGAATCACGATGCACTTCGCTGTCCGTGGCCCCCGGGACTCCTGTACGCCTTCCCCCCGTTAGCTTTACTTCCCAGAGTCATTCAGAAACTGATCCAGGAGAAGGCAGATCTGATTTTAGTGGCCCCCCCATTGGCCCAGGCGGCTGTGGTTTGCGGACCTCCGCAACCTTTCGGTGTCTCCCCCGTGGAGAATCCCTCCGGACAGGATCTCCCTGTCTCAGGGGCCCATTCAACATCCGGAGCCCCAATGGCTCCAACTAACCGTGTGGAGGTTGAGCGGGAAAAGTTGAGGAAGGAGAATTTATCTGACCAGGTCATTAACACGATCCTGGCCGCCAGACGGCCTTCAACCAATCGGATATACAATGCTACCTGGGTCAGCTTCTGCAGGTGGTGCCATGCCTCCATGGTCAACCCGCTCTCGCCTTCGGTGGCCCAGATTTTGAATTTTCTCCAGGATGGGCTCAAAAAAGGTCTCTCACCTAATACCTTGAGACGCCAGGTCGCGGCCCTCTCGACCGTCGTCTCCGGCGACATTCTGGGTCCCCTCTCTCACCATCCCCGTATCAGGGCCTTCCTCAGGGGAGCTACTAACCTCCGTCCCCCTGCCGTGCACCGGTACCCCACTTAGGACCTTAACAAGCTCCTGGTGGCCCTAACCTAACCTCCTTTTGAGCCTATTAGAGAATCCTCTCTCCAAACTTTGACCTTTAAGGTAGTGTTCCTGGTGGCAATTACCTCCGCTCGCCGAATTTCGGAGATCGCTGCCCTTTCAGTGAGAAAGGACCTTTGTATCTTCCATTCCGATCGGGTGGTCCTACGCCCCGACCCGACCTTCTTGCCCAAGGTCAATTCAGCCTTCCACAGGGCTCAGGAGCTTACACTCCCGAACTTTTGTCCCAATCCTTCGCGGGAAAGGGAGAAACGATGGCACACCCTAGATGTGAGGCGGGCCCTCTGCATATACAATAACCGCACGCAACCCTTTAGAAGGTCCGAGTGCTTATTTCTCTCCTTCCAGCCCAAGTCCTTAGGCCACAAAGTGTCCCCTTCCACCATCGGGCGATGGATCAGAGCCACCATCGCCAAGGCTTATTCGTCTCAGGCCTTGCCAGTTCCAGCGGGGTTATGGCGCATTCCACCAGAAGTGCGGCCACCTCTGCGGCCTGGGCTACCCAGGCTCCAATCTCAGACATTTGTCGGGCCGCCACCTGGGCTTCCCCCTCCCCTTTCATTAGGCACTATAAGATTGACATCTTTGCGTCAGCGGAGGCCTCGTTTGGTAGACGAGTCCTCCAGCGGGTCATCGAGGACCCAGGGGAGCTTCCACCCCAGACGGATTCCCTCCTGTAGGACAGCCAAGCTTTGGTATGTCCCACTCTCTGGATGATCCGAGCAGCTCGAGGGAGAATGGGCGTTGGTCTTACCTGACACGCCATTTCTAGTCGAGCTGCGAGGATCATCCAGCCCCACCCTTTTTTATTTTTTTCCGTCTGGGGGAACCTTGTTTCAGCCAATGATACCTTAAGCCTAGTTAGATGAGAGTTAGACGACTTTCCTCCTCTCTCGACTTCGCATAAACTGGGGAACACTACAAGGGACCACGTGACAGAGGGCGGAGCGTTCCTCAGTAATTAAGCTCAGCCTACACAGACGCAGACTGGAGCACCTCCCACTCTCTGGATGATCCTCGCAGCTCGACTAGAAATGGCATGTCAGGTAAGACCAGCGCCCATTCTGTGCAAAAGTAAAGTTGTACACCTGGGATCCAAGTACAAATCAAGTGTGCTGATATTCAGCAAACAGTTTTTAATATCATAAAACCACATATAAACATCAAAATACTTTTCCTGATTTATTAATTTGAACTAACATCCCATAATAGGCATGGAGGTACAGGTCATTTTCTTCATCTAAATTCCTTTGATTCTTGTTTTGTTGAAACTGTGTATAATACTGTTATATACAGGGAGGAGTTTCAAGAGCAGGCAACAGTGTTTAAATCGAAAGTACATTCCATTCATATTTTCTTCAAAGACTGATTAGATGGCTGAATCTTCTTTTTTCATGGATGGCTCCATGAAAAAATCTAATTGGAGACCATGATTGATGACTCTTGGCTATGGACATTTTTTGTTGGATGATACATCCAGAGGGGTGGGGGGAAAAGCAGGATCAAGGGACAGTGAATCTCAGAATTGGCTACACCCAGGTTAGTGCCGGACGTAGAATGTTACTTTCAAGTAAATCCTCTTTAGTTTTGGTTTGAGGGTCATGATTTAATTGGAGTAACTGCCGGAACCCTGACATAAGCTATCCACAAAAGATCAAGTCCTCACACAAGTGCTCAAATGAGTGTGGAGGGAGTGGCCAAAGGGGTCTGTCAGAGCAGAGTTCCAGCCTTTCCACGTCCGGCAACATGAGCTGTCCCCATGCAGAAAGTCTGTTTATTGTGGGAAGTAGGGTAATTGTCCCACAGAAGCTGTGGCAGCCAGTCCTGGAAGCCTTACATGTAGGCCACCCAGGCATCATCAGAATGAAAGCGCACACCTGCAGCTATGTTTGGTGACCCAACATGGACAATTGCAAAGCCATTGCAGAATGGGTCACTTCTTGCAAACCATGCCAGGAGATGAGACCAGCACCACCCTCTGCCCCAACATGCGAGTGGGAAGTGCCCAAGTCACCCTGGTCAAGAATCCACATTGATTTCGTAGGGCCATTCCAAGGGCAAACATTTATCGTGCTCGTTGACGCCTATTCCAAATGGCTGGAGGTGGTCTTGATACCATCAACCAACTCAGAGACTGTCATCAAGGCCTTATTAAAATTGTTCGCGACTCATGGACTACCAAATGTCCTGGTGTCTGACAACAGCCCACAATTCATGACCCCAGTTTGAACTATTTCTAGCAAGTCACGGCATCCGCCATGTACTAATCTCACCATTCCGGCCAGCAATGAGCAGGCAGAGAGAATGGTGTGTTCAGCAAAAGAGACATTAGCAAGAATGGGGACTGGCAAACTCAAATTGCCTAATACCTGTTAGTCCAGCATGTTACATCCAGTGCCACAACTAACAGAAGCCTAGCTGAACTTTTAATGGGTCACCAGCTAAGAACAGACCTAGACGGACTACACCCTGAATACATTGCAGAGACACCCCCCCCCCCAACCTCGACCAGTCTACACCCACAACTATGCCAGGGGTGCTTCTGGATTCCATGCCAAATTGTAGCAGTCACTGGACCGCAGTCATACAGAGTAGAGCTGGAGGACGGCCGCATATGGCATCAACACATCAACCAACTTTGCAGCCATTTGGGCACTTCCGTCTGCCACCAGCCAGAATGGACTTAGCCTGAAACAAACTACGCCTGTGACACACAAAGACTGAGGTTCCGTTGAGATCAGAGCCTGCAACAAACCTAGACAATGCTACACGAGTACCTGGAGAACAGGGAGCCAGTCAGCGCAGAACCGGTTCCACCAGTGCCAGAGACGCCTGAGGCCAAGTTCCTGACGAGGCCTCAGGAAAATCCAGCAGCAGCAGCAGCAGCTGACCTGCCTGGTCAAAGCGCTGCTCAGAATGAACTGCATGATTACGTCTGTTAAGAATAGACCAATGATATGTCTTGGTGGGTAGGGGTCTTAAATATTATAAATAGTTACTGAAACCTTGAGCTGAAGTCTTCACTCAGGTCACCTGTTTAAGCAGGAGAGTTGCTTTAAAATGATTGGTCACCCGGCTGACAACTCCCTATAAAAGGAGCACTGTCAACCAGACTGTTCGCTGGTTGTTTCACTAAGATAATAAGGAGCTTTAGCAGAAGATCACTCTGTGTCTTTCCATTCAACACAACAATTATAAAAAATATTCCTTCAGCATAACTGCTAATAATTTCATTTTAAAAGTGTGAAAAATATTAGAATCTTTAGTTTTTTATTAGAGACTGCTTATAAAGATAAATTATATTAGATAAATACCAGTTGAGGGTTGAGGAAAGAAACTCAGAAGCTGACAGGTATTGTCTTTTAGTTCATTGCAATCTAGGGTTTCTGAAATATTTAGGCTGTAAACGTTTTAAGTATTTAGGTTAAAGCATGCCCTTGAGCTTAGATCTTTCTTTCTTTCTTTCTTTCTTTCTTTCTTTCTTTCTTTCTTTCTTTCTTTCTTTCTTTCTTTCTCTCTCTCTCTCTCTCTCTCTCTCTCTCTCTCTCTCTCTGGGGAATAAAATCCAACTGTTAGGAAAGATCCCGATTAAAGCCTTAAGGTAAAACCTCATTACTAAGAGTTAATTGAAGATATCTGAGCCTGGACAGACCAGAGACAGTGATTGTGGTGTCTTATGGTAGACCAGAAGCAATTGTGGACTTTCTAAATGCGAAATACAATAAATAGACTGTTAACAGAGGGCTTTGAAGTTTAATTCAGCTGTTGGTTTTACCTGTTAACTTTGTTTCCATATAGTTGATAAATGTCAGGCTAAGTAGGTTTGGTAATCAGTATTCTAGAAATTTAGAAATTATGTACCAGTTTCTCAAAGGGGGGGGGGAGTTATTATTTTTGAAGTATAATTACCAGGGGGACAATTTATTTATTTTTTTCATTTTCATTTTAAGTACTTCTTTCTGTAGTCTTATTTAATCGTGTTTTGTCTCTGTATTTTTCTTCTTTTTTGGTGTTCGTATTTTAATGCATTGAGTAAAATAAAAAATTGATTGGAAAAACAATTGGATTTTGATAATATTCCAGTTAGACAACTTTTTTTCATGTTTTATAAAAGTGGTTACATAAATTAATGGAATTTTGTTCATAGTGTATTATAATTTAAAATTAATTTAGTTGTCATCTTGTCCTTGTATGTGCTTTGTTCTTGCACTTCTCAGATAAGGCAGATTTGCTTAGCAATCTCTGTTTAGAATCTAATTTGATCAGAAACTGAATATTGATGGAATATGAACTAAAGCAGATTTAGTCAGTTTGTCATCTTATTTCTTTCCATGTGGCTTTGAAATTGTAGGATAGCAGGAGTAATACCTGCTCTATCTATTCCTAGTCTCATGTTCCCAGTTATTCCCCATAAACTCCATATGTATGAAAAGGGAACAGTATTTACTCCGCATTTCTAGACTTTCTTTGTAATCAGAAACCCAACCAATATTTAAACCTCCCAAAGATGTATGCATAATCCCTTGAACATAAATAAAATACAGAATTAATTGGAAATGTGGTAGAAAAATTGGTCTGAGTTCTTTTTCTCCACTT
The DNA here is from genome assembly GCF_049901715.1 of Pseudonaja textilis. Taxonomy (NCBI): domain Eukaryota; kingdom Metazoa; phylum Chordata; class Lepidosauria; order Squamata; family Elapidae; genus Pseudonaja; species Pseudonaja textilis. The sequence goes on from NC_141996.1 coordinate 38,214,515, forward strand.
TCCCAAGCTGTAGTTGATGTTTGTAGTGAAGAGAACTACATAAGACTTTACATAATATTATTATATACCTTTGTGATCTTGCCTAGGAGGTCTGCCACCCACATTGTTTCAATAACGATTAAATTTGTGAGTAAAGATGTCATTCTGTCATTCACTTTTGTATGTAACTTAGGAAATTTGTACTGATGATTCTCTCTTCAGAGAAGACGTATCCAGCAGTTCTTCCATTTGGACTACTTGTAAAAATAGTAAGGATACTGTAGCTGAAACTGACGTATCCTGAAACAGGCTAAATTTGTGTTCTACACTACAGTGTCTACAGATGATTACGCCTTTGGATATGCTGTCTGGAAATGATAGAAACTAACAACTTTTTCAGTAGTACCTTCATCTGTTCCATATTCTGTACTTGTTTCTGTGTTGAGGACACATGCTTAGTAAAATAAACATGAAATCTGTTCTGAGAGGAACATATTTTTTAGTAATTAAAACTGAGTTTCTTTCAGCTTAAGACAGGATGTACACTGTTTTTTCAGAATAAAACATTTTCATAATCTAACATACGACGTATTTTAATATATACTGCTCAAAAAAATAAAGGGAACACAAAAATAAGACATCCTAGATCTGAATGAATGAAATATTCTTATTAAATACATTGTTCATTTTATAGTTGAATGTGCTGACAACAAAATCACACAAAAATTATCAATGGAAATCAAATTTAGCAACCCATGGAGGTCTCAATTTGGAGTTACACTCAAAATTAAAGTGGAAAAAAACACTACAGGCTGATCCAACTGTGATGTAATGTCCTTAAAACAAGTCAAAATGAGGCTCAGTAGTGTGTGGCCTCCACGTGCCTACACCTGGGCATGCTCCTGATGAGGTGGCGGATGGTCTCCTGAGGGATCTCCTCCCACACCTGGACTAGAGCATCCCCCAACTCCTGGACAGTCTGTGGTGCAATGTGGCGTTGGTGGATGGAGCGAGACATGATGTCCCAGATGTGCTTAATTGGATTCAGGTCGGGGGAACGGGCGGGCCAGTCCATAGCATCAATGCCTTTGTCTTGCAGGAACTGCTAACACACTCCAGCCACATGAGGTCTAGCATTGTCTTGCATTAGGAGGAACCCAGGGCCAACCGCACCAGCATATGGTCTCACAAGGGGTCTGAGAATCTCATCTCAGTACCTAATGACAGTCAGGCTACCTCAGGCAAGCACATGAAATGCCACCCCACACCATTACTGACCCACTGCCAAACCGGTCAAGCTGGAGGATGTTGCAGGCAGCAGAACATTCTCCACAGTGTCTCCAGACCCTGTCACATCTGTCACATGTGCTCAGTGTGAGCCTGCTTTCATCTGTGAAGAGTACAGAGCGCCAGTGGAGAATTTGCCAGTCTTGGTGTTCTCTGGCAAATGGCAAACGTCCTGCACAGTGTTGGGCGTCGGGCCCTCATACCACCCTCATGGACTCTGTTTCTGACCGTTTGAACAGCCACATGCACATTTGTGGCCCGCTGGAGGTTATTTTGCAGGGCTCTGGCAGTGCTCCTCCTTGCACAAAGGTGGAGGTAGCGGTCCTGATGCTGGGTTGTTGCCCTCCTACGGTCTCCTCCACATCTCCTGATGTACTGGTCTGTCTCCTAGTAGCGCCTCCATGCTTTGGACACTACACTGACTGACACAGCAAACCCTCTTGCCAAGCTCGCATTGATGTGCCATCATGGATAAGCTGCACTACCTGAGCCACTTGTGTGGGTTGTAGACTCCGTCTCATGCTACCACTAGAGTGAAAGCACTGCCAGCATTCAAAAGTGACCAAACCATCAGCCAGAAAGCATAGGAACTGAGAAGTGGTCTGTGGTCACCACCTGCAAACCACTCCTTTATTGGGCATGTCTTGCTAACTGCCTATGCTTTCCATCTGTTGTCTATTCCATTTGCACAACAGCATGTGAAATTGTCAATCAGTGTTGCTACCTAAGTGGACAGTTTGATTTCACAGAGGTGTGATTGACTTGGAGTTACATTGTGTTTTTAAGTGTTCCCTTTATTTTTTTGAGCAGTCTACTTTAAACAAATAAATTGTGTGCAGGCAAAAGATTTTCTGCCATCTAACTCAGACTTTGATATCTCCTCTGTTCAGATCTGTGTCAGGAATTTTTATGTATTTATTTATTTTTGCTAAATTTAGGCAGACAAGTGAGCGGAGGAAGCCAAGCTAAACTGTTTTGCTAGGACAGATCTCTGAAAAAAGCATAATTATAGTGCAAGCTTTCTTTACCAGCAGTGACTGATTACTGTGAGATACAAGCTTTAAATACTCAATTCCTTAGCTCTCTGAAAGATGTGGGACATGAAAAGAAACGTAAAATAATGAGATAGCACATGTTGTTGCAGAGGCATTAATTTGCCACTGCATGAAACAATACTTTTTAGCTGGCTTCTTGTGTGTGAGAAGAAAATGTTTAAGACAATTTGAATAGCATGTAATTTCCTTTGGGTGATAATTAATATTTCTAAACTCTTTATTTCTTTGAAATTTGGGCATTCTATGTTCATCACTGTTTTTAAATTAATCACAAAATGTCATTGTTTGATATTATTGTTCTTTCAGTTGACTCTGTGAATTCAAATGACTATAGCAGGATAACAACAACAAATAATTGTTCCTAACCCAAGTAATTCACCTGGCAGGAAAATAGTTCACAATGGGAATGCTAATGTTGATATAATTATTTCTGGTCTGAGTCTTGACTGAATCTATAGGACAGCTGATGAAGTAAAAAGAAACAGAAAGAAAGAAGATTGTGAACAAAGAAGAAGGAAGCCTGTATTGTTAAGAAATTTAGACCTGTGCAATAGGCAGATGCCAGGTAGCTGAGAAACAAGCTTGCAAACATGTACATAATCCTTTTTAAGTTAATAAAAGTCTGTTTTACAAAGGTTTAAAAATTATATTGGAATTGAATCAGCCCAGTTTATGTTCAAAGTAGCTTTATTGGATATATTTAAAGGTTAGAATTAAACCTGTGACCCAATGTTTTCATATCTCTCTAACATTATTAAGCACAGCTAATAAAACTGATCCCTGGATAAAGAAAGACTCCAATAGGATCAAACAATAACTTTCAAACTGAGCTTAAAGAGAACCTTCAAATTTTGTCAGTTCTGCTAAATTGACTGTGTCACCTAAAACCTAACTTGAAATCTTCCAGGACCTCAACTTTTAGGTGGAGGGTTACATTTTTGACTCTGACAGCTACTGTTCAAGTCCCTGTGCTTTTCTTGACAAGATTTTGGAAGTGGTTTGCCATTGCCTTCCTTTTTTTGTACCTGTCTTTTTGCCTGAGATGGGACTGGAACTCAACACCTCTGAATTTCTGGCCTGTTACTTAACCATTGTACCAAACTAGCTTTTTTATCCTACATAATAATTTATTTCCAGTTTTATCCTTGCATAAAAAGTCTTGACTGACAGATAACGATACAGAATCCACAACTGAGCTGCTTGAGTAAGGATGTGAAATAGCTCTGTTGTACAGGATCTTCTAAAATACTAGTCTTTGTGGGACTGATATTAATAATACAGAAAATACAGACTGTGGTAAAGTCTGAAATTCTGTCTTTGAAATATTGGAAGCATGACCAATTATAATTTGATAGTTTACTTCAACTCAAGGGCAGATGTCTCTGTCACGAATCAACATTATGCAGAATAGTTTCATTATCAGTTGCTTTCTATGGCCACATACAGTATATATTCCAATTCCATTCGCTTGATAGTAGTGTCTAACACAGAACTTGCAAACTCTATCTTCAGGGATATAGTTTTTTTTCCCCTTTGCTTCACTGCATGACTAGCTTTAATATTTTTCACAAAATTTAGAACTAATGAAATGCAATCTTCTTTGCTCTTTTTCAAAACTAACATTAATTCTCCTTTTTAATATTCTTTGCAATTGCTGTCATAATAAATGTGATAAGTATTAACACTGGAAATCACAATTATTTGTAGAAAAATAGGGAAAGGCAAAATAAATTCAGGATATTTATCAGCATATATTTAAAATTTGAAAATGAATAGAGAAAATTGTTTATTTTTTGTGTGTCAGCTTTCCTTTCTTAAAAATAAACTTGATAACAACCACTGCAGGAAAAAAAATCTGTTTTATAATAACATTTTTTAGTAAACAGGCAAATTCTAAAACGGGCATATAACCTTTATGGCGTTGGCATTTTAGCCTTTATGGCACTGGCATTTACAAAATGGTTACTATGCCCTAGTATCACTATCAGATATTTATCACTAGAAAATGAACTAACTTTCCAAGGTATTTTTTACCATTCTCTGTGAAACTCAAAAACATTGCTTTAGGTTAGAACTGTGCAATCTGAAGCACCATGCCTACTTTAGATCTGAGTAAGTTCATGAAGAAATTGGTGACTTTGGTCTTCCTCCTTAAAAATTGATTGGTATAAAAATTTCTCTTTTGGTTACTTAAAAAGAAAAATAAGAAAAATTCTTTCAAATACCCTCTGAAACCAATTATAAATGTATTATTAACTCTTCTCTGTTCTTTTACACATTGATTTTTAAAAGAGGAAAGTATGATGAAGGCCATATAATTAGAGTGAATGTGTCAAAAGGTGAAATATCCATTATACTCTTCTCTGCCCCTGTCATATTAATAGCCTTCAAAATACAGACTTCTGATGTAAACTAAAGAAGAAATGTTCTACAAAGAGGTGAAATATCATTCTCGTAATAGTGGAATTGGGATTTTTTTAATTCCAAGATTAATTCCTTCACCTCAGTAAATGCATTTCTTCAACAGAAAAAGTGAAATAAGTGATACTGGTGTGTCATTCTGCAAATCTGCAAATATTTTACTTTCAGGTACAGGTTGATAAAGATGCTTACTATGAACAGATTTCCTGTTTTGTTTTTCCTTCTGTGTCCTGGTTTATGAGAGTAATAAGAACCATTCATATTTACAGCAGGACGGGCATTGCAGACATAATTCCAATAATCCCTGATTATGGTTGTGCTGGCTAGGACTGATGGAAATTGAAATATAGTAATATGAAGAGGCACAGATGCTTTCTTTTATAGAAATTATATATTGCCTACAGGACTTCAATGAATTTTATTTTTCAGTATTCACTAAATACCGGCAACTTACACTATGTATTCTAATCATATTTTCAATAATTTTCTAATATGTTTTTACTAGAATTATCATTTTGGGGGTAAAGAGACACTGTAGTAAAAGTAGTCCAATCCTTTTCCACGGACTGAATATTCTGATTTATGTCTTTTTGTTGTTGTTGTTACCTTTAAAAGAGCTATAAAAATTAAAGGCAGTAGAAGTTAAATGAATAATAATAAAATAATATCACCTTTTACCAGAATTAAATATATTTAACGTCAGGCTTTCTTTAGAATGAAGCCATGTGTAGAATTTTGTGGCCTTTAACAAATGGCTATTAAAAATATATATTAAGGCAGGCTCCCATTTAAAGAATGCTCTAAAATTCAGCTGCTAGAGGAATAATTAACATGTTATTAAACTTTAATTTTTGTACTCTCAAAATCCATACATGATCATTCCTATTTATAGCCTTTCCATTTCTTTTAAAATACTCAATAGCCTTGCATAATAACTGCATCACCCTCACCTATTTTCCAACTATAATTATTTCTCTGTCTTTGGATTTCTTATAGGACTCTACTATTATATCTTTTGTTTTAGTTATTCCTTTCCAAATACTTAAATATTTAATTTTATTAGATTTGTTTTGTAAATTTGGAAGGTTGCCCAACTCCAAAGTGACTCTGAGTGACTTAAGCTAACAGAGAGAAAGTGGTGGGGGGGGGATAAAATGCATGCGTATCTATACAAAATCAAGCAATAAAAATCAGTAGGGGACTGATAGACAGCCTAACTCCATGACTGGGAAGAAAACTGGTTTTTCAAAGCTTTTTAAAGAATCTTAGTACAGTGAAAGCCAGGGAAATATCTGGGGAGGGCAATGTTCTTCCAAAGGACAGATCTGGTGACAGAGAAGGTTTTCCAGGGTCCCACTAAATTATATTGTTCAATTGAGAGGATCTGGAGCACCCTCACGTCCCCCAATTTTAACTGACTTGCCGAAACCACTGGAAATGGTTTCAGTTTAAGGTCAGCCTCTCAAATATTTAGACTCTTTCCTATGAAACAAGAACCAGTTCGGTGTAATGATTAAAATTCCAGGCTAGAAATCAGAAGACTGATTTCTAATAATTCTCACTCAGTCCTTGAAAGGAGACAATGGCATTCCATTTCTGAATATGTTGCCAAGAAAACTGTAGGGACTAGTCCAGACAGTCACCGGGAGCCTTGAAATCTCTCTCTCTCTCTCTCTCTCTCTCATTCTCCTACTTACACACACACACACACACAAAATCCTATGAAGTGCTTTATTGGTGAAAGCCAGCAGTTGTATACAGTTTATCTTCAACTTATGCAACAATTGGGTAATTTCCATTGCTAAGCAAGACAGAAGTTAAGTGAGTTTTGCCCCATTTTATGACTTTTCTTGCTATAATTGTTAAGTGAATCTCTGCAGTTGTTAAGTTAGTAAGATGGTTGTTAAATGAATCTGGCTTCCCCATTAACTCTGATTAGACTTAGAAGATCACAGAAGGTGATCACTTGATCCCAGGGCACTGCAATATATGCCAGTTGCCAAGAGTCCAAATTTTAATCAGGTGGCTATGGTAATGCTGCAAGGATCATAAGTTAACAGATAATAAAAGTTGGAAGGGACCTTGTACGTTATCTAGTCCAAACCCCCACCCAAGCGGGAGACCCTACACTATTTCTGACAAATGGCAGTTCAATCTCTTCTTGAAAGTCTCAGGTTACTTTTTTCAGTGCCACTATAATTTTGAACAGTCGCTAAACAAATGGTTGTAAGTCAAGGACTTCCTGTATCCTCAAGCCAACCTACAATTAATGGAGTTCATAGAGCAAGATGACCACAGGTGTATCAAAATACTCCTGTAGCTGCTTGCATTACTGCATTTTGGACCAGCTGTAGCTTTTGGGTAGTCTTCAAGGGCATCTCCAGGTAGAAAGCACATTGCAGTAATCCAGTCATGAGGTGATTAGGGCATGAGTTCCAAATGGGCTGCTCAAGGGGGTTAGTGTGCACATGCATGCAGCTCCACTTGCATGAGTGGCAGGTGAGTGCACACGTGTACAGCTTGCCTCCCACTTGCACAAATGGAGTTGCAGAATGAGAAACACAGAATGAGAAAACTGTAATTGAAAATACATTTGTTTGTATAACTCAGGGGTAGTCAACCTTTTTATACCTACCACCCACTTTTGTATCTCTGTTAGTAGTAAAATTTTCTAACCACCCACCAGTTCCACAGTAATGGGGATTTATAAAGTAGGGAAAAAATCCCCTACCGCACACCATGAAAGCTGGAATGCCCACTGGTGGGCGGTAGGGACCAGGTTGACTACCACTTGTATAACTGAATGTTTCAATAAAATAGGCAAAGTTTAAAGAAAATTATTAGCAGAAATAAAATATCTCATCAAGCTTCAAGGACACATATGTCCATTTTGCAATTATGCAAGTTAGTTTGTTATTACAGGTAGTCCTCAACTTATGACCACAATTGAACCCCAAAATTATGTTGCTAAATGAGAAATTTGTTAAGTGAGTTTTGCCCCATTTTACAACTTTTCTTGCCACATTTGTTAAGTGAATCACTGCAGTTGTTAAGTTAGTAATATGTTAAATTAATAAAACAGTTTTTAAGTGAGTCTGACTTCCCATTGACTATGCTTGTTAGAAGGTTGCAAAAGGTGATCATATTACTGTGGGGCACTGCAACCATCATAAATGTGAGACAAATGTCAAGCATCTGAATGTAAATCACATGACCAGGTGGATGCTACCCATGATCATAAATGTGAAAAATGTCATAATTCATTTTTTTTCAGAGCAGTTGTAACTTCAAACAGTCACTAAGCCTACTGTTGTAAGTCAAGGACTACCTGTATTAAGGTTGACATATTCCACAAATATATTTATGTATAATATTTTTGAATTTTGAATTCTGCTGTATAATGCAGTATTGGTGCGGTGTCGAGATTTTTTTATTCAATGTGTGGAGGGTGAAGGATGTGTGTTGTGTTTATTTTCATGGTCATGATGTGCACTGAAGATGATGTTTGACTGATTTCGTTGTACAAGGTGCAATGACAATAAAGTAAACTAAATGTAGAGTTTTTGAGTGCATTGTTGTCTTACATTTATTCCTTTTTCTCGGATCTTTATGGAAGATTTTAAATAATTGTGATTATTTAATCACAATACAGCCATTTATTTCTGGAAACAAACCAAAAAGAAGGGATTTCTTTTATGAGTAAGGCTGAATTACTAAACAAATATATTGATTAGAAGAAATGATTAAGCAATTATCATAGTGTAAGAAAATATTTCAATTATGTGGATATTATGGGTAAAATTCATAGCAAGTACCTTGATAATAATTTTTTAGAAATAATTGTTTTGCTTTTGATAAATACTGTGATCTGCCCGTAATAATCATGATTCAGCTTAAGTCTGCTAGTATGATGATGATAGTCTGATCCTTTTTTAGATTTCTGAAGGCTGCTCTACGGTGAGTTGATTTTGTTCTCGTTTTCTTCTGGCCTGTGAAATGATGATTTGTCTGATATTTTCTTAGTCCAGTAGTTTTAAATGCTCCTTCTAAGGCTACAAAGAATTCCGGGTGATTGGCATAATCTGCCTTATAGTTGAGGCCTTTCTGAAATTAATGGTTATAAGTAGAGGACACCTGTATTTCTATTCTTGTACTCCAATAGAACAATCAATAATTATTTTTATTTGAAACAAAGCATCTCCACATTCTTTTTACACTAGTTTCAAAAAAGCATATTTGTTTTTTTGAATTCGGCAGTGTTGTAGCAGATGCCGATTAATGATAAATACAGTGTTGTGCCTTGTTTCTCTATATGAGATGAAACTACAGTGTTTCAGAGTAACGGTTGTATGTTTCCTCCTCTCTGTGTATGCTTGTGCATATGTATGTATGCATATATGTGTTTAATCAAACAGGATCAGATTCTTGTTCATTCTTTTGAACCATATACTTATACAGTTAATTCTTAAGTGAGTTTGTGGATCATGGCAAATGCCTTGTGATATCATGTGAGGGGGATTTATGGCCTTGAGTCAGAAAGCTGACCTAGTTTCCTATCTTGAAAATAAATGTTCAGTACATGCCACCAGCCCCTTTTCCTCAGTTGCTTGACCGTATCCAATTACTTTGACAGATGTACTTCTTTCATCCTAATCATTTGACACAATTAGTAAACACAAATAAGGATGCTGTTATAACCAGAGGACCGATCTGTGGTATTATTCTGCAGCAGCCAACAAAACTCCATTTTATTCTTCATTGAAAATCGAATAAATAATGAGTGTTCTAGTATCATTTACAAAAACACTAGAAATAATTGAGAATTACAACTCATTTCATAAAGATAAAAGATAAGAGTTTCTCTCCTCAGTAACAATAACTGTGAAATTCATCCCATGCTTTTTATACATTACATAATATCTCTTATAAATATTTTTTATAATTGAGGAAATTAACTGATTTTTATTTTTTTGCTAAAAAGCAATATTTTGTCACTGATTTTTATCAGGAATTATTTAGTTTAAACAGTTTAACTTTTTAAATAAGGGATAGTTAAAAAAAACTGTTAAGCCATAATTAAAAGAAGAAAAGTCCCAAATCATGTTCACATAGTACTCAAGTTTCTTCTTTCTTTTATTTTTATATTTATATTAATATTCTCTGTTTTTATATTTCAGTAATATTTCCAGGAATTTAGGAGGCCAGTTTTTCAATTCCCATTTACACTCAGAATTTAATGCATTATGAACATTCCTGGAAACAGATGGTGGTATATTAGATTAAACTAAATCAATTTGTTTAAATTTAGGTCTGCTATATCAGTGGCTAACACAAAACCATTTGTGTATTTAATTTAATTTAATTTTACAAAGGAAAGTCTAAGGAAGCAGAAATCATCCTTCTCAGTTAATTATCTAAGGAAGTGATGTACAAGTTCCACTTGGTGGAGAGTTTGATTGGACATATTTCCATTTCCCTGACATATCTAGAACCGACAGCACTGATCCTCAATCAACAACACAAACCACCAGCAGTTTACCTCCCAATGACCCTCACCTTATGCAATCTCCTTATCACAAGACTCAACACAAGATTCATTGATGACCCACAGCTGACCCTTCACAAGACCTGCCATAAGATTCTCACTTGACACACCCACATCTCAAGCCCTTATAAACAAAATATTATAAACAGAAGAACACTGACATCCCCTAAACTTGTGATGGTGAACCTATGGGACATGTGCCAGAAGTTGCATGGGGAGCCATTGCCCATTGCTCTTCCGGGTTCTGGCATCAAAAACCAGAAGAGCAGCCACCTGGTGTGCATGTGCACATCAGGAAGATGATATTCTTTCCAGTGTGCACATGTGCACTGGCTACTTGGTCTTCTGGTTTCTGGTGCACATGTGGGCACGAAGACCAGCAACAGGAAATGTATCGGTCACTCATGCCAAAAGACCTGGAGAGGGGCAGAGCTCTGGGACAGCACGGGTGGGCCGGGGCTTCCCTCCCTCTCCGCCCGAGTGGGGTTCTTGCACAGCTCCAGCCCTTGGTGCATCTATGCTCCGGAGTACCTGTCTGGCTTGGGCACCCCAGAAGAGCTGGCTGGCCCCCACATAGCCCACCACTTTTGCCACTGCAACCGGTCACATGCCGGTGAGCCATGTGGGCAGCTCGCCTCCCGCCAGCAGCTCCTCCAGCATTCCGCCTCGAAGTAGCAGTGTAACAGCTGCCACAGGAGGCGAGGGGGCAACAGGGGTGAAGATAGTAGGGCTGGGGCTTCCCTCCTTTTATGGTCCCAGCCATTTTGGCCGGTAGCTCTTCTCCCCTTGATCTTCTCGGTTCAGGTGCGCTGAACATCTAGGGATGGGGCAGCTGTCCACCCAACCAGCAAATGCACCCCAGCTGGCCAAGCGCTCCGACCATGGATGCACATCAGTGCCTCTGGCTGGAGGGTTGGGGCCATACAAGAAGCCTGTTTGGAGGGAGGGAAAGAAGCCCTGGCCTACTCATCCATGCCTCCGCTGTCCCCTCACCCCTGGCAGTGGCGGTGGCTGTTGTGCTGCCACTTCCTGGTGGGATACTGGAGGAGGAGCTGCCACAGAGGAGGCGAGCTGCCCGCATGGCTCACCGGCATGGGAGCAACTGCGGTGGCCGGCCAGTCGCTCCTGCCCTTCTCTCTACAGCTGCCGCTCTTCTGGGAAGGCGGGGCTGTGCAGGAGCTGAGCCAGGTGGGAAGAATGCATATCAGCCAGGAAGCCGTAAGAGGCGTGCCAGCTAGGAATCTGTCATGCTCCCTTGGAAGAAGTGGCAGAGGGTAGCTGCGCTGGCCTATTCCGAGGCCAAGAAGTGGCTCCGGCTTTCTAGCAGAGGAGACTTCAGTGTGTATGTCCCAGTACCCCAATGGGGGTTGGGGATAGGGAGGCGCAAGGACCCCCGAAAGTCAAGGCAGAGCCGGCATATGTGCACAGGACTGGTCTTTGTGTGTGTATGCATGGCAGAAACCAGCAAACCAGGTGGCTGGCGCGCATGCCAAAACCTAGAATATCTGGTTTTTGGTGCGCGCATGTATACACGTGCACAACCATTTTGGTACTCGGTACCGAAAACATTTGCACACACTCCCGTTTTGGCACTCAGTTACCTAGCCTGGTAATGAAATGTTCAGAAACCAGCCCAGAAGCTTGGAGAATCAACCTTCACCTTCATCCTATACCCGAGCTACAGATATTTGCCACTCAAAATAAGTGAGGCCAGGCTACTAAATAGATATAATGAGAGATAGCCAAATGATTGAAGGCTTAAAAGTTCTTCTTTTGTTTCTTAAAATCCACTCCCCTTACCTCATTTGTTTGGGCTTTTTTGTGGTATTTTGTTCTGTGTATTCCAAAAGAGATTCTGGGAGCCATAACTGGAAATGAATACTAGTTATGATCTACAACTACTGTAAGCTTGTAGTTCCCAATCCTTCTAGATTTGTAGTTCCCAAAATTTGTTAAAATTGATATGACAATGAATATGCTTTTACATAGGAGTCAGAAAGAACCGGTCAACATACATGCATGTATCTATGTATGTATGTACATAACAATTTTAGTAGATATTAAAAAAGCATGAATCAGGAACTGAACAACTACCTAAAGTAATTGCCCCCTTCTCTTGAAGCATCTATGCTTAGCTAATTATATACTGAAATAATTCAAATAACTTTTTATTGAAACTAACATGCAAAATGAATCAACTACCGTTTATTCATAATTTACTACACAGGCAATTACAAGAAAAAATTGTTAATTAGCTTTAACAAATTGTTAATCTTAAAAAATTCTTTTATATCTTGTTTCATCTTATAAGCATATTTGTTGTATATACATATTTAAAGATAGATGCAAGACTCTATTTTCGTCATCTGTTTTGTTAAAGTTTAATGTAAATAGTGATTATTGGGTTTTTGTGATACATCATTTTCACAGGGCCTTTGGGTTTATGTGCTTTTATGTCCATGTGCTGCGTGTTGACCTGTGTTTTTCTATGAGGCAGGACTGTAGTGAGGGAACAATAATCCTGCTTCCATGGTAGAATTAATTCTGATTTCAGCATTAGTTTTCCTGACAGTTTTACTGAAAAACACATTAGTATTTCTATTAGAAGGGCAACCTATGTTCAGGCGATGTTTGATTTGTTGGTTTTTTGTTTGAAACCCACCTTATTATTTACAAATAACTCATATCCAACACACCATCTTCCTATTTTTCTCACAACAACCACCCTACCCTAGGAGATGAGTTGGGCTGAGAGAGAGTGAAAACCCAATGTCACCCAACTGGCTTTCATCGCTAAGGTGGGACTAGACCTCCAGCTCTTGCATTTTCTAGCATGGTGCTTTAACCACTACCAGGGGTCCCTCTGGCCGGATGTGTCACATGCAGCCGTTCCCACCCCAGTTCCGTGAAAGGGAAAAATGTTGCAAAATGTCACAGCAAGTTTGACACCCGTGCACTAGACTAAGCTCTCTTAGCTTTTATCCTTGGACGCTGCAAATTGAAGAAGACATAGGCACATTTTTAGATTGGTTTTGCAAGAAAACAACCAAGCTCAAAGAGCATAAAAGAGCTTGCAAATTCAAAATCATAATTTGCTCATTGTTATCCAGATCCCATCCATTTAGATATATCACTTGGTTAATTTTAGTTTAATTTAAATACAATAAATTAATTAGTGCTTTAAAGTCATTGCATATAACAAAGTATTAACATATTGCTTCTAAAGCTAATTAAGCCTTTAAGTTAGAGGACTATGCATTTGTTTGTTTGTTTATCCTCATAAGAAACAGACTGCCTCTAAGTTCTATACCTTAATTTTATTTGCAGATATTGTTAATTTATAAAAGAACAGTAAATAAAATGACAATCAATAGTGTTTGGGGACAAAGATTACTGATAGTGTAATGCCAAAGAAACACACATATGTACTCCACAAATAATTCCTTAGGAATCTCTGAGCAGTTAGTACTAATATTAGTACTAATACTGAAATTTATAAGATGAGTAAATAACATAAAATATATATATAAGAATATGTATATTTTTAATTGCATATGAAATATATATATATAGCTATAGCTGAGGACAGAGAAAAGAATGGATGAGGTAGAAATGATATAGTCTGATCTGGGCAGTAAATTAAATAACCTAGGTAAAGAAATTCTTCTGAAAAATTAAATGATATCGTAGTAAGAAACTGTCGTATATGCTAAACCAAACTAGCAATCTCTCTAAATATAGTTTTTTAGTTTTGGTCTTCAGAATTTTAGCAAAAGTCTTTCCTATTCCTATTATAGATTTCTATATGTTTGGTAATGACATAACGATTCTCAGTCATCCACGGCCAAGGACCACCTGCAGGCCCTAAATAGCTTGCTCTCCAAATTGTAGTTTTTAATGTGATAGCTTACTAATTACCTTCTGAGTAACAATGTTACTATATTTATTTGTTAATTGGTTTTAAATATAAATGAAATGAGGAGGGACAATTTTTTCTCAGTCTTGCCTACATTTTTCTCCTGACAGCTATGTTTTTTTCCCTCAGTTAAGCTGCCAAAATCACCTCATGGTGAGATGGCCAGCATATAAATTTAATAAAAAATATAAAATAAATAAATGTATAAATAAAATTAACCAGGAAAGGCCAAGTGTAGGCTTTGGATCAGAAAAATTGTATTCCCACCAACAGCCAACTGATTATAATAGGCTTAAATTGGATACAGATGTCCATAATCTATTAGAAATGACCCTCACCGGATTTGCTTTCTATATTGAAAAAAGTAACAATACTATTGTTTCTCATTTCTATTTATTGTGCAATATTGGTAGGAACATAAATACAACAATGAATATCTTCTTCATCACCTTTATCATTCTAGCATTTGGTGCAGAATTTTCTTTTCGGGTTAACTAAGGCTTCTTTGCATGATCAAACACAGCAAATACTATCGGTATACAGATATTTATATTCCTTTCTTTCATCTGTTCACTGCAGTTATTCCTGACTCCCTACGAATAACTTCTGAAACCCAGACTCTAAAGAAAGTACAACATGATTCTCTGGAACTAAAGTGTGAGATTACCAAGAATACTGAACAACACAGCCACATTTCCATTGCTTGGTATCGTCGGAAAGCAGATGAGCCTCTTGTGGAAGTTATTTCTCTCAGTAAAGATTTTGTACTGCGTGCAGGAAGTGAATACATGCAACGCCATGCAAGTGGAGACGTCCGTCTTGATAAAGTGGGCGAGACTCTATCTAAGCTTACTATCTATAATCTTCAGTCCTCTGATGAAGGCGAGTTTTATTGTGAGGCAGCTGAATGGATTCAGGATCCTAATGGCACTTGGTACGCCATGACACGCAAGCAGTCGGAAAGCACTATGGTCTATGTGGAAGGAACTGGTTAGTGTACCAATTTTTTTTACCTCTCTCATAGTCTTGCATGTACTCTCATGATTTCAGTTGTGGGATCAGGGATTCAAGGTAGACAATTTATTAGGAGGAGCTTCACAGACTTTACATTCTTTTTTATGTTGACCACTATGTCTCTACCAGAAGCTTTTGAGGGCTGTTTCATAAAGCAGTGATTGGAAACATAAAACCTATACTATATGGTACTACGGTGGATATGTCTCAGAAGAAAGCAGAACTCAAAATTAAAATACATATTTTAAAATTTTAAATGAATCTCAAGATTACAACAATTTTTATTCCCCCTCCCCAGATTCTTACAAAAATGTTAGTGACAATGCCTAAATCTAATGAGATTTAGCAATCTCTCAAAATGTTAATAATGTATGTATATTTATATGATATTTATATGAAGCCTGATGATGGCAGATGAGATTCTGCCGAAACGTTGCTACAGCTTTAAAAGCACAACTACAATGACGTGGGAAAATACCCGAATAAAGCTGAATGCCATTTATATGATTGTATATACATATGTGTATATATATATATATATATATATATGTTTTCTGAGGTTCTCGCGGGTATTTGTATGTGGATCTTTGGTTGTTCGGGTTTTCCCACGTAGATTGATATCGGCAGCACGCTGATGAAGTCTCATTCATCATCTTCAGGCTTCTGTCTTCGGCTCTGTGCTTCTCAGAGTGATGTGAGAAGCACAGAGCTGAAGACAGAAGCCTGAAGATGATGAATGAGACTTCATCGAAACGTTGCCTAGATACTCAATCTTACGCGGAGAAAACCCAACAACCAAAGATCCATATATGTGTGTGTGTGTGTGTGTGTGTGTGTGTGTATGTATGTATGTATGTGTATATATATATATATATACACACACACACACATACATACATACATACATACATACATATATATATACATATATATATATATAGCAACTCCAGTACTTTTAACATTTGGACTACAACTAAATAGTTCCAAGTTTCACTTTTTAAATACATGATTGATTAACTGATTGATAAATCATTTAGTTAGCGGAAGCAGGTGAAAACTTGAACCAAATCTGACATTCTGATACTATTGTAGAATGATTTATCTTAATTGTTAGTGCATCAAATAATCTGTCCTTTCATTGGTCCAATTTACAGATTTGCTGATTTAGTTTATCTGGGATGTGTTTAAAGAGACTTTATCACAGAGGTATCCAAACTTGGCAACTTTAAGACTTGTGGACTTTGGAAGTTGAAGTCCGCAAGTCTTAAAGTTGCCAAGTTTGGGGACCACTGCTTTATTATTGGGCTATTGGTTTCTTTCTTTAAAAAAAGGGGACCTGAGCAGCTATTAGCAAAAAAGATGTTCATGAGTGAATGCAAAAAACAGTACAATAATAGCCATTCTATTGTACTTTCATAATTGCCAATATACAAGTGGCTTTAACTAGAGCAGCATCCACCTGTGAATTTAATTTAACCTCTTAGTGTTGTATATATATCAGAGTGGTTAAAAAGCTTTCCATTTTATAAGCCATAAGCCAAAGTTTAATTACAGTACTCCTGTTCTCCTCAGTACTATATTCATAGGGTTTTTTTTGGTTGTCTTTTCCTTTTCCTTTTTTCTTCTCCTGACCTTTTGTTTGGTTCTCTTCGTTACTGGCATTTGACATTTTCCTCTTCTACCTGAACTAACTTAAAACCTGATACTACTTTAAAAAGGAATTCATGCTGCTATCCATTTCTACAATATTATTGTACCACCATCTGCTGAGAAGCCCCTTAGAAATTTACGTGAGCGTTAATGTTGAGAATGAAGTGTATTTTTACATTTTTGATATCTCAAAAATAGCCTTCAACTGAAGGTGCCCTAGCATTAAAATTATTAGCAAGAATTCTGTAAGAGATTTTGTTTGATTGAAAATAAAATGTAGTTCTTTAAAGAACTACATTATTGAACACTTGGAACAACCCATAATAAGCAGGAGAGGGAATTAATTAGCTAAGCTCTCTACGTCTAGGTCTGGGTGTATTTTTTAACACACCAATGATGAACTTTTTGCCTCTCTACCTTCACCTGGGTATTCTTGACCACAGCTAAATGCCACTTTACCTTCCCTTGTTCCAGTAATCTGCTCACCTGCAAAAATTTTCAGCAGTTACAAAGCCACAGTGGTCAGCAACACTAACATTTCCTTTAACTGGAACAGTTGATCATCCTCTTTAGCTTCTTCTGGTGTCAAAGTAGGTGTTAGGTAACTGCTGATTTGATATAGCAATGGCTATATCAAGTAAAAGCAGAGAGAGTGTTTTAAGATAAACTAGCTTTGGTTGATGCTAATTCATGATGCTTGCAAAAACCCATTAATAGTTTGCTAGCCGGTTTATAGTGTAGGACCTCACGAGCTAATTGCTATTGGAATCTAAAACATCTGATAAGCCTCCGGTTGCCTTATCATGTTACAAAATATACTGCCTTGCTTTAGGGCAGTGGTTCCCAACCTTTTTTTTGCCCCGCGCCCCTAAAGAAATTTCACTCGAACCTCGCACCCCCTGAAATTTAGACTTTAGGAACTACTGAACGTGTTAAATATATGGTAGGATTGAATCTTTTCAGCTATGTATGTGACGGCCACTAAATAATGATACTTAACTCTAAAATGAAAACAAAGTTAATCCATTGCATAATAAATCAAAATGCCAACATATAGCCAATATCCTATTATTTACCTGGACTTTTCTCACACCCCCTGGAATATCATCTTGCACCCCCAGGGGGTGCGAGCACCCCAGGTTGGGAACCCCTGCTTTAGGGTATTTAAATTTATGTACCACATGCACCTTTTTTCTTTTAAGTTAATTGCAGTTTCTATTGAAGTTTCTATTAAAGTTTCAGAGATTTTTTTTTTCTGATTGTTTTTCATATGAATAAAAATACCTTAATAGTCATATAAAATGTTCTTTACTCTTTTCAGTGCCTTTACTAAGCTATGTTTTACCCTGTGTTGCTGTTGTCCTATGTTGTGGTCCTTTTTGAATGGTGATGTCCTCTTTGGCCCATCAGTCAGTAGTTTGGGTAGGAATTGCTTATTTAGAATAAATGAATAAATAAATCACAGCAGTTGTTTCTATTCTTTTGATGTATGATTTTATGTAAAACATGAATTCATACAAACTGATTACTTATGCAACAAGCCAAAATTTTGAAGTAGAGAACATTGCTTATAAAAACTCTTTTAAGATAGTATACAATTCAATTATTGAATTGATATAATCTAAACTGGTATAGTTCTTCAATCGGTTAGCATGAAAGTAGCTAGCAAATTATTATTTTGCAGAAAATTAGTATCTAACTGCACCACATATATAGTTTTTGTGCTTTCCTATGCATAAGAAAGATGAAAGAGAAAACAAAAACATAGCTTTCAGAGAGGAAGTTAAAATACAGGAAGATGCAGACTTGTTAATATGCATAGTATGTTCAAAACCTCAAATAATAATTTCTTAATATTAATAAATCTAAGTTTGTTAGTTCTTCCATGTTTGTATAGGGCTGTGATACAGTTTCATTGGTTTGTATGTGTGTATGTGTATGTATTGTTTGTTCTGTTTCTTTTAGATATGGATATCAACGTTCGACTAGAAACAGAGAAGCGGACATACATAGTGGGTGAACCTGTGGAGTTCAGATGTATTTTGGAAGTACAAAATGTTGCAAAGAGGTATTTCTCCATCTCCTGGGCCTTCAATAGTTCTCTCATTGCTACTTTCGGTGCTAATGCTGTGCCAGTTCTTAACAATGAGTTTGCCCAGAGAGAAGCCTTGGGACAACTGAAAGTGGCCAAAGAGAGTGACAGCATCTATATTCTAAAAATCTACCGACTCCGACTGGAAGATAGCGGCAAATATAACTGTCGAGTGACAGAGCGATTGAAGACGACAACTGGTGAATTTATTGATGGTGAAAGCAAACGTCCAAAGAACACACCTATTACAGTGCTGCCCCTTAGTAAGCATAAATCTTTTTTGCTCCTATTTATTGTGTGGGTTTCTGGGACCTGGGCAGGTTTATGATGATTATGACATAAGCAGCTAATGGGCTAATTTCTTAGCTTCTGTTGAGTACAGTCTGCAGAGGATCTCAGATTCATTTAACTGGGAAAAAATGCATATGCCACTTTTCCCACAAAGATCCAAGCATTTTATAGCAAATAAATTCATAAATCAGGTAGACATCGCTTAGCAACCATACATTCAATAACCATTCAAAATTACCCATAGCTGTGAATGAGAAGACTTATGACTAGTCTTTAAAGTTGTAACTATCACAGTCTCCCTCTAGTCATGTAATCACAATTTGGATACTTGGCACCTGGTGTGCAATTACAATTGTCAGAGCACCCTGCAGTTACAAGATTGCCATTTCTGACTTTCACTACCAGCTTCCCACAAGCAAAGTTAATGGGGAAATCAGCAAGAATTGGCAAGTCATAATCATGTGACATGACATTCAGTGTCCATGCAGGAATAACAGAGTTGGAAGAGACCTTGGAGGTCTTCTAGTCTAACCCCATGCTCAAGCATGAAAGCCTATAACATTTTAGACAAATGGTTGTCCAAGCATTACTTTAAAATCTCTAGGGTTGGAACATCCACAACTTCTGGAAGCAAGTTGTTCCACTGATTATAATTGTTCTAACTGTCAGGAATTTCTCCATAGTTCTAAGTTGCTTCTCTTCTTGATTAGTTTCCATCCATTGCTTGTTGTCCTGCCTTCAGGTGCTTTGGAGAATAAGTTGACCCCCACTTCTTTGTGATATTGGAAGACTGCTATCATGCCATCCTTAGTCCTTTTCAACACTATGCCCTTTAAACTAGACATACCCAGTTCCTGCAACTGTTCTTCATGTATTTTAGCTTCCAGTCCTGTAATCTTTGTTGTTCTTCTCTGCATTATTTCCAGAGTTTCAACATCTTTTTATATTGTGGCAACCAAAACTGGATGCAATATTCCAAGTGTGATCTTACCAAGGCATTATAAAGTGGTACTAACACTTTACGTGATCTTGATTTCATCCCTCTGTTAATGCAGCCTAGGGACTTTGTTGGCTTTTTTGGCAGCTGCAGTACACTGCTGGCTCATATTTAAATGAATGTCCACTAGGAGTCCAAGATCCCTCTCTCAGGGATCACTTAGCAACCACAACTGGAATTGCCACAACTGTTACCCTAGGTCAGTGCAGTCACTTTTTTCTTTCCTTTAAAATCTCATTGCTTAGCAATGGAGTTCTGGTCCTAATAACGGTTGTTAACTGAGGACTACTTGTGTAATAGTGCTTTGTGCCATCAAATTACATATTTATTTGCAGAGTGATCCATGCTTCAGAAAAATATTTCAGATTGTAACATATCCATTTAGTACATACAGTACAAAGAGTATTTTTGCACCTGCGTGCTGTATTGTTTTTAAAGAACTGAAGACTTATACTGCCCTCCGAAGCAAACTTTGGAAGCAAATCAGAATTATCTCAGGCTTGTGTAATAATGGAAAAATCTGAACTTGTGTTAAGTTCCTGAATGCATCTGTTGATCTCTGTCTTAGGATATGTTGGACTTGATGAGCTATTGGTCTGGTTAATAAGGTTACTGTATTCTTAAAGACTTTAGGTTGGTGCTGATTAATTAATTATTGAACTCTCATCTTCCTCATGTCCCCCGAACTTAATTTTTGAAATATGTATAGAAGAACGTTTCTCTTTGGAACCTTAACTTAGAACTTGTCCCTAATTCACAAGCATCATATTTTTGTTTGTATCCTAATCAGACTCTTCCTCTGGTTCCTTTTCTGATGCTTTGGCTTCTTTCCCTGATTATAACAAGGAGATTAGTAAATAAAACTAAGTTTGATCTTTTTAAGAATTTCAGAGAATTTGAAGGCACAATATACTTTCCTGAAAATCTTCTTATAGTATTAGTTTCAAGTAAATGCTGTGTTCTGTATATTTCAAGTTGACTTGGACTGTCTTATCCTACCAAACTGTTTTTGGAGATGATAGTTTTATTTTGCTCCTTTCTCATAGCTGATGAAACATTTACAACAGTAATATAGTATTTCTGTAGTTAACAATGTATTTGTAAGTTGTCACATACACTCGATCTACCTATCTTATCTATCTTCCATTCATCATCTAGCTATCTTAAAAATATAGTATCAGTTTTATACATATTTAGTATCTATATGTTCACAGATTTATTAAATAATTTTTCCAAATATTACTGTAGTTTGAATCTGGATGTTATATGAATGGAAATTATATCTGATAACTTACACAAGACCAACACAACATTGACAAAGTAAATAAAATGATTAGAATAGAGAGGAAATAATTTTAGAAAATGGTTTGTTTTTGATTGAAAAATATCACAGAAGCAATAAACTCTAATTTCTATTCTATCACAATCTTTCTGTATTAAAAAGGAATAGATTTACACAATAGTGAAAAACAATAACTAGCTTTTATTATTTTGTTTTATTACATATCCTTCCCTAAAACAGTTGATTAAATTGTCTCTCACTGGTATACAGAACAGAAAACTTCCTTAGCTTCATTCTTATTCTTATTCTCCTTTAGCTCACTTTTCAGATCTATATTTGCAGTGGAAAAAATAGGATTCCTGCAGGGCAAAAAAATCTGGAGTTCAAAAAGGGAAGAAGTATCTTTTCTATTGTAACTTGAACATTTTAAAAACCTGGTGAACTGTGGAAAAGCAGTTGTTGCTGACTGATTTAAACAAGATCATGTACTTGCCAGTCTTAACTCGCATAGCAAGGATGTTCGTAAGATGGATTCTTCCTACCTCAAGTAATAGAAAAGGGAAGTAGGAGATGCAGGACAGATAATTTTATAATACTTTTTATTTAATAATAAGAATATAATAAATCCAAAGATTCATCCAAAGATTTATTTTATTAGTTACTTCTTTCCATTACTTCTGATTATTCCCTAATATGTATTATTGGGTTATAATATAAGGATACACAGTTTAAAAAACAAAATCTGTTTCCAACATTAAAGTGATTTTTTTTCAATTAGCTCAGTTTTGAAATAGTTTTCCAAATATATCCTCTTTTTGTTGGGTCACATGTTGTATTTCTGTAGGAAGAAATATGCATGTATGAGTTATCCCACACAGTCCTCATTGTAATCACATATGTTCTCCTTTACTGCAGAAACCAATATTTCAATAGAAGTATCCAACAATGCCACAAACGTTCTAGAAGGGGAGAGCCTGAGATTTGGTTGCACTGTTCGCACTGGGTTTAGACCCCAAAACCGATTATCTGTCACTTGGCAACTTGTGGATAAGCAGAACCGTCGCAGTGACATTATACAACTTGACCGGGATGGAACCCTTCGTCCTGGTCCCTCTTATGTCGAGCGCAGTAGCTATGGGGGGATCCAAATGGAACAGATACGGCCTGGATCCTTCACGCTTGAGATCTTTAACAGCATCAAGGCAGATGAGGGCCATTATGAGTGTCGTATTACAGAATGGACACGTAGGCTGGATGGGGAGTGGCAGATGATTGGAGAGCGGCATAATGGCTCAGCAGTAGCTATCACTGCATTAGGTGAGTATAAAAAGTGCCACAAGATACTACATAACAGTCCTCAGCTTAAGTCAGAGGTACCTCATCAACATTCCCCCAAAACTTTAGATGCAGTGTTGGGGTGGTTACAAATATGCTATTACATTGTGACTTTCAATGTTTTTATAAGGGAATTTAAAAGGAAAACTAATATTAACCATGATAATAATTGCTTTGACTTAATAACGTATCAGTGAAATCAAATTTAGTTTTCATTCTTGCACATTCCACTTTTGTGGATTATAGAATAAAGAAAGTGAAGAAACAAGACTTCTGTAGAAAAATAGAAGTTGGTGCCAATCAAAAGAGTCTGAAGCATATTTAAAATCTGAAAAGTCAAATAAGATTTGGAAGTAGCTGAGACAGATATTTCCCTAATTCACTGAACTATTTGTCGTCAGAAGAAATATAACATAATTGGAGTTGCAAGATTCTGTAACTGTAGCCAGTCTCAATACAAGCAAGTGTGTGTGTGTGTGTGTGTACATACACAAACATAAATACACATACACACACACACACACACAAAACAACCTTTCATTTTATTGTTAAAACAAAAAATGTTTGTCCCCAGATCATTTAGTAACTATATGGTTGTGTTTAGGACATATACAGGTCGTTAATGTAAAATGCTGTGTTATCATTTTTGCATCATCTGTTTTAATCTTCTAGGGAAAATAACCCGTGAAACCTTCATTTTTCTCTTTTTATGCCTCAAACAATAGGTATATTTCTCTTAAATGCTTAAAATAGTTGTTTCAGGTAACAAGCTCTGAAGCAAAAAAAAGTGTTATAATAACTCATGGTTCTTTTAAGCACATATATAACAATTACTTGTTAGCGTACATGGCGAAAGAGATGGAAATTTGTCTTTAAAATAGATAATAGTCTCTTTATTCTGGTATGTTTCTGTGGCAGATAGGGCCAGGTTTGTTGGTCATAAACTTTCTTGAGTGGTTGTAGAATTCTCCTTGCCATGTATTGGTGATTATGGGATTTGTAGGAAAACAGTGCCTTATAAATTATTTGAGTGATATTTTCTTGTAAAAATCTAAATTAGATTCTCTGTCTGAATATTCTTAGGGGATTTTGCATTTCTATATCAGGCTTACTTGCAAGTGTGAAAGGACATAACTCCCAACCCAAGTTTCTCTTGTAATGGTAGCACACATGATAGAGACAAGTGAGAATTAATAGAAGATAATTGATAGTGATTCCTTGTTCCGTACGCTGGTTTTCCTTGGCCTTAATCTCCAGTGCTAACTTTTGATTCCTGGACAGGCACAGAAAAACTGAAAAGCTGGGCTATCTGGCATTTGCACAATCTCACAGGAATTGTAAGAGTTTTAAGTCCCCTCTACCCTTTTTTATCCTGTTTCCTTATAAGTGCATGTATTGTTTTGGAATAACTCCAATCTTACTGTGCTGTCCAAAATTAGTTCTTAATTTAATTAGTTGTTAATATTTATAAATCTTCATTACTTGATGGACAACAGAATTGTTCATCAGTAACTTTATTTTACTTCAGGTAAGCTCATGCTCTGTTATCATTTTTCCTGTCATCATTGTTATTATCATTAATAGCACCTCGTTTCTGCCAGTCTTTTTTCCCTGTTGTCTTATATCCTTATATCCCATTAGGGTCTTTTTTTAAAGATTTGCTTCTGCATTCTGTGGTTAAAAAATGATGCTCATGATTTATTGTTGGTGTTTCTAGTCTGTTTTCTACCTTTACCTTACTTAATATTGAGGGTTTTTTCTTGCTGTCCTTTACTGCCATGCTGTATTTCCAACAGTTTACTCCAGAACCAATTTAAAGTTTTTCTTTATCCAGATTTTCTGATTGTCTGACTTCTTCAAGACATCTGTTATGTCTTGGAAGACTGACTTTAATAACATATAACTTGGTACTGTTTTGTACAATTTTTTGTTTTATTTATATCTGTGTAACCTTTGTCTCAAAAAACAAGTTTTATTTATTTTACTAATATAAAATCATGATTCCTGTGCATTGTTGAGAGGGGGGGGGCTGTTTTTATTTCTACTATTATCTCGCTACTATGCATTAGATTGGTTTTGTCTGTTTTCAATACCAAGCATCAGACCAAATTTTGCATTCTCATCTTCCATATTCAGTAAAAGGTTACATATGTTTTCTTCACATTCAGCTACCAAAATGATAGGCTCAACCTATCTGAGTTGGTTTAAATTTATTAATTTATTTTATCAATTTTAATTGATTTTAATCCAAAAATTTGTCCCTAAATTAAGCATCATTCCAAAATGTAAGTTTTCTCCCATGCATGGGAATTATCAAGTGTGGTATTTTATCAATAAATTATATTTTTTACAATTAGCAAAGTTGGCTGGCCATTGAGAATATATTCTGTTGTCCAGTGTGGAAGATGTTAAGGAAGAGGATTAAAAAATAAATATTGTTAATTTTGTAAAGCTCCGATTCCAGGAGAAAGACAATATAACATACTATTAAGGAATTTCTAATGAAGTGATGCTTTGATTCCTAGAGAGACATAAGGAAATTATTTGCATACCATGGGGTTTTCCAGAAAAGTTAAACTCATAATTGGGAGAAAAGCAAATGTGTATGCTTATTTTGCATCTACAATAGCTTTATTTCTGCCTTGTTCAGTTACTGCTCAAAGTTATAACAGCACTGAAAAATTAAATTTGCAATTGTGAGGGATCACCTTTTTTAATCTTCACAACTGGCTTCCAATAAAATCAATGGAGAAGGTGGAAGGATATTGCAAGTTGTGGTAGTGTGACATCATGCTTAACTACAGCAGTGGAACTGGCCTAAGTCTGGTGCAGTCACTTGACATTGTGAATAGCAACAAAGTTGCCACCTTCATTTGTGGTTGGTAAGGGAAGACTACATGCACTATGTATTTCCTAGTATAAAGCAAGCAAGTATAATTCAATCAGTGAGCTCAAAAAATCAGATATTTCAAAATCTGTGTTTCAGTACAAAGTTAGTGCAAACAGAGGAATTGCCATTTTAAACTTCATTTTTAATTGAGAGATCTATTACAAGATCATAAAAAAGAGTCTATTACATAAGCAAAATTCATTCCTGCAACCTGTTGGGCAAGCATAATTCTTTCACTAACACATTATAAAACTGATTCTTGGCTTCAGCTGAGGCACTAATGTGTGAAGGAATTTAAGCCTTTCTCTGTACTAAAAAGTGCCTCTTAAATGTGATTTTTCAACAATTGCATCAGAAATCTATATCCAATATTATTTCTGATTGTCTACTATAGTCAATATAGAAAAAGAAAAATGTTAGTTTTTCCTTCCTCGTTTGATCTCTTGCCTGTAAATCCTTAGATACATTCCAAAAAGACTTTAATGCCAAACTTTGACCTATTCTTTTTATAATTACATCGACTAGAATTCTGCTATAATGATGCCCTCAAGGATTAGAATCCTTGAGATACTTAATTGATGTACGTGTACAAAAATGCTTTTGCAGTTCTGGAGCAATAATATAAGAACAAGATAAGATAAGATAAAGGTTATCAATGTAAAGGTTATCTTGTTCTTATATTATTGCTCCAGAACTAACCTTTATCTTATCTTTCTTCTGTGAATACACTGGCACACATTAAAAAATGAAATTCTGATTCCCACTCTCAAAAGTGTGTGTATGTGTGTATGTATATACATACATACGTATGTACACACACACACACACACACACACACACACACACATTCTTTTGTGGGCAGGAATCAGAATTCCATTTGTACACAAACACACACACATATTAATCACATACCATTTAGAATACATAGCGACAAAAACAGTCTTGAAAGTTAACGAGATTGATACTATAGGGTATGAAGCTATTACAGAATCTAGTTCTGCTTCAGATATGAAGCCTCCTCCCAGAAGGTAACAAAGAAAACCAGTCATGGAGAGGATATGTAAGTGTCCCAGGCAATACTGTGGACCCTGGTCAAGCATCACTTATATGCTATGTCCTGGATAGAGGGAAGTGAACTTCCAATAATCTCTTCTGCTATCTCACCTCTTTGAACTCTCTGTTTCTGTCTGAAATAGTAATACCTCCAAACCACACAGTAATATAATTCGACAGGATGCTTTCAATCGTCCCTCTATAGAAAGTGGTAAGGATACTGGAAAGATCATATGACGCAGAAAATGCTGGTGCTGTTGTGCCCATTTCACCAGTGACTTACTGTTGAGTGACCAAACTAACCTCATCAGTTGAGTACCCAAAAATGTGATTCTATTAATCATGTCCACAGTTGAATGTTGTACAGAGGTGTATGGTTATGCCTGTCTTTTCTAAAATTGATAATGATCACTTTTATTTTTTCTACATTTAAAACCAGGCTGTTTTTATTCCATCAGTTCATCAAACCCTATATATTTCAATATATATTCAATATACTCAAGAGTTCTGTTAAAAGATTTCATAGTATCTATAGGCATGAGTGCCGTATTAGAGGATATTGTAGATTTAAAACACTAAAGACCAACATTGGAGCATGCTTTTTGATTCAAGCAACACATCTAGAAGTACAATGCAGTTTTATAAGTAACAAGACAAAGTTTCATTTTAAATGTACACTTCAGTGTACTTGGAAACAAAAAATATTTTGCTTCATCACAGATCATTTGAAACAAGTTAAGTAAGAAGCACAATTCCATTTAATACTACCAGCTCAATTTTTATCCTTAAATTTCAGGAATGAGATTACTTTCTGTAATACCAGAAATCAATTTTTCCTGTTGGAGTTTTAATATGTTAACTGAGAAAAAATGCTTACAGCAATATTCTGTGAATTACAGTTAGAAAATTAGTTGTTTCTTTGGATCTATACGTTAATTCGGGTTTATTAATGTTTTAAGTAGTGTTTTTTATTGTACTTTTTTGGCAGATGCTGGTTTTGCAGTTACAGCCATCTCCCGCACACCTGGGGTGACCTATAATGAATCATTTGACTTACAATGTATTATCAAGCCACACTATCCTTCATGGGTGCCAGTATCCGTGACTTGGCGTTTTCAACCAGCTGGCAGCACTGAATTTCATGATTTGGTCACCTTTACTCGTGATGGAGGAGTTCAGTGGGGTGATAAATATGTTGGATTCCGAACCCGAACAGCCATTGAGAAAGCAGAGTCCAGCAACAATGTACGCCTGAGCATCAGCAGGGCCAGTGACACAGAAGCAGGCAAATACCAGTGTGTGGCTGAGCTGTGGCGCAAGAACTACAATAGCAGCTGGACCCGATTGGCAGATAGAACCTCCAACCTGTTGGAAATCAGGGTCTTACGACCTAGTAAGTATGCTGCCAGTATTGCCAAGGATTTAATGGAACGGTTTAAGGATGAAAACTTGCCATTCTATCAGCTTGCCACTCATCATTTATAAGGTTTGCGTTTCCAAATGTTCCCCCCCCCCTTTGGAGCAGTGCAAGAGGGCTGTTTTTAAATTTCGTGGTACTGCCTTAAATCTGTGTGTTCTCAAGAATATACATACCATCAGAAGTGTAACAAATTCTCTTTCAGTTTCCATGAAGTTATCATTGAAGAGAAGTCACTTTATGAGGAAATAGTAGGGTTGTTATGGGTACCAGAGCACTGTTGGAATTAGCAAAGAAAGTTCAGCCTAAACTAAAAGTAAGATATTAACAAGAATTGAAGTTATATTCTTAGTTCACAGCTGTTTATCAACTTTTGCTTGTATCTCAGATGGTTTTTTTAAAAAAATAAAAAGATCTGTCAATGTAAAGCTGAAGACAAATTATTGAGTACAGATGGCGTGGGCTTATGTCCATTTATTTAGTGACTATTCAAAGTTAATTCAAAGGCTGAAATAATATACTTATGACCAGTTCTTGAAGTTCTGGCTGTTGCAAACACCTGCAGTCACATGATTATAATCAGGTGCTTAGGCAGCTGTCTTGCATTTACAGCATTGAGCTGTGATCATGTGATTGATTGGAATTTGTGACCTTCCCTACCACCTTCCAGAAACAAACTCAGTAGGAAAACTGGCAAGTAAGGTTTCAAATTGTTTTTCCTACCTTTTCTTCCAGGAAGTCTGAGATCTTTGTTGAGATAATTCCCCGTTAAGAGAATGAGCGCATACAGGGAGACTTATTGGAGAGGAGTGTTTGAATAATACACATACAGCACACAGATACATTGTACAGTAAATGTAGGTTTTTACTTCCAGAAATGTTAAGCAAAGTCCAAAATAAGCAATCCAAAGTCATTCACAAGTTAAATCAGTCAGTTTTCAATCCAGGGATAATCCAAATATCAAAGTCCAGTGTCAAAAAACAGTTCAGTAACAGACTTACATTAAATCCAGTAATATCAGTCAATTAGAAGAAATAGAGGAACGGCAATACTTTCCAACAAAAGGAAATAGAGACTGACTCACACTCTCTTCTGAGACTAAACAACCCAGGTTTCTGGCTCCATCTTATGGCCGTTTGAGAAACCACACCTAATTACAGTTTTGCATTTTCTTAAAGATAGTTTTAAAACGTTTATCCTGGTTTATATATTTCTAACCCAAATAGCTGTTAGGTGACTCATATTCCTAACAATCTTGTATTCTGTAGTCTCCCTCCTGCCCACGCTCAGCCTCCATTGGTTCTCCCAGGCCTCCTCTAACCCACCCATGGCTGCTGCCAGCCCACCTGCACTCCATAGTACCTGCTTCCACACCCCCGCTTCTTGCCTGAGACGCCCTCCTCTTCCCATTTAATGACCTATGCAGTGTTAGATTATGACAGCAATCAGGATTGCCATACTTGCTGTCATTATATACAATTGTGCTTTATGTTCACATTGTTTATCAACAGCAGTCTTGGTCCCAGTTGCCATTGTTACCCAAGGACTACCTGTACATACATACATATCTACATATATGTACTTGTGAATACATGTATTTCATGCATCTTATTTTTGCATCTAGTGGGCATTACATAATGTTTAAAAATTATCTTCCTTAAAAAGTCTGAAAAACTTACTTCAGAAAACTGTATGCAAGGACAGATTTTCATGGTCCCTGTATAAAAACATCAATCAAGAAAAAAAAATCCATGCATGTGGAATAATTTAGACTGAAATTAGTGTTTGGAATTACATTTAGAAAGAACCTGTATGTTTACAACAATGTAAACAAGTAAGGTTATAGGGCAACATTGTAGTTGTTATACTCAAAAAGGAGGCACAAGTATGTTATTCAAGAAGAGATTTCTTCAGGCATAAATTGTTGGCTAAATTCCAACATCAGTCAGTAATTCTATTTATCTAGCTCATTCCATCTCATTTAAGTTGGATAATATTTTAGTGAATTATATCTATTATAGTAGTCTCATTTCTGTGTCTCAGACTCATATGTGTGCCTGGAACATGTCATTTTTGTCCTTTTGTTGCAAAAACAAATGCTTTACTTCAGTATTTGTTCAGTATGTAATCCCTTGATGTCGTTATCTTCTATTTATTCACCATTTTCAAACTCCTTGGAGCATCTAAGAAGGGTTGGATGTTAAAATCACTATAATTTTGTAAATGGGGATCAATATTAACACTTTTTAAAAAGCATAGGCATTTTTATCATAGTTTTTATTGCTAGTTGTAGTGGTAATTGGCAAACAATTCTTAAATTCAAAGTGCTGTATTTTGTACAGGCCTATAAATAATGTAAGGTAGTACTTATATCTAGTCAGTTTCAATCCTCAGAGCCCTGAAATATGTTTAGTCCTGTTAGATGTTATAATGACTGAGCTGTGTTACAATAGATTGTGCCAGTAAAAACAGAATCCCAAAGTCTACTGACTATAGATTGCATACAAAGAAAGCAAATCCTTCTAACACTAAAGAGGTTAATAAAACATTTGCAGGAAAACCACCAAACTCAAGAAAGCACTAAGGACTCCAAAGCAATATATGCTGAGTTGCAATTAGCAAATAGGATATTTTAAGAAGACCAATAAGACCAATAATTTGTTTTTAGTGTTCTACCTAAGTTCATACCATAGTACTTTCTCATGAAAGCTTTCCCATGCCAACCAAGGCATTTTTTTCAGAAGATAAAAGGTTCAGACTCAATTCTTGTTAAATAAATGGAAATCAGAATATTTTCTTAATCTACCATATTAATAGATCCTGCTATAACATGATACAATGAATAGTAGTCTCAAATTGAAATCACAAAGAAAAACATCTTGTTGAATATAATATTAGCATTGCAAAAGTCTTTGGCTAATGTTTTTCCATCTTATCTTAGAGGTGGCCACAAAGGCAAAATTGGAAGCTTTTACTTCCATTTTTTTGTAATGACTTCTCTTTAAATATAATCTAAGGAAACAAATTCACTATGGTATAACCAACGAGCAAACTCACTATGATACTCCATAACTTTTTTTCTGAATACAGAATACAAAATAACAAAATATTGATGGGATCTTTGCGGTCTTCTAGTCCAACCTCTACTAGCTACATTTTGTCTGTTTGATTAAAATGATAAAAGACAGTTGATTTAAAGCATGTGAAAGTATTTGATCTCCTGAAAGTAAAGCTATACTGAAAAAAATAATTTATGTAACATTAAATAATAGTTCAACTTCACATTTAAATGAGATCACTACTTCTCTTAATAAAGACATCTAAGATGGCTGACATCATTTACTGAAAGCAAAGGAAATTAAATCATCTTGCTTTCCAGTAAGCCAAATATGCTAATCAAGTAGTCTAAGCTTCCCCAGTTTCATTCTAAAAAAATAATAATAATTCTGAAGTTTTGATGAATTTGGTAATAAAGGTCATATTAAGACATACAAAAAAAATTGGAAGAAATTTTAGGATGGCACTTTCCATATTTATTAGTTCTGTTGATTACCTCACTCTCTTGAAATATATTTTCAAGTTGAAATGCATGACACAAACTGAAGTAAATATGTCTTGAGTGCCTCAAACAAAGACAGCAAACTTACTTCTAGTCCTACTGTCACATGACATATGGCTGTGTTGCAGACTACTGAACAGAAATATTTATGCATAACCTCTAGTAAAGAACCTTACTGTCTGATTTGTGCATCTATCAAATTGCTGCAGGCTTGTGGTATATTTTCAAATATGATCTGCATTAAGTGCTGAAATATTGGAAGTAGTTACAAATAAGAAATGTCTCCATTTTGAACTTTTGTGGCCCTTATTTTTACTTGAATAATGAAGAGATAGTGTTGGTTGGTTTTGCATCTGTAAATATTCCAGTCCTTTTTATAAACTAACAAAACATATAAGACTCCTTCAGATTGTGAGTAGAAACTAGAAAAACAGAGTTGGAAGGGACCTTGGAGATCTTCTAATCCAACCCCTACTCAGTTCTTAAAAACTTCCAGTGTTGGAGCATCCACAAGTTCTGGAGGCAAGTTGTCCCACTAGTTCTAACTGTCAGGAAAGTTCTCCTTAGTTCTAGGTTGCTTTTCTCCTTGATTAGTTTTGATCCATTGTTCTTGTCCTGCCTTTGGCTGCTTTGGAGAATAGATTGTCTCCCTCTTCTTTGTGGCAACCCCTTAGATATAGGAACATTGCTATCATGTCACCCTTAGTTCTTCTTTTCATTAAACTAGACATACCCAATTCCAGCAACTGTTCTTTATATGTTTTAGCCCCCAGTCCCCTAATCATCTTTGTTGCTCTTCTGTGCACTCTTTGCCTCAAGTCTCCACATCTTTCTTACATTGTGGCAACCAAAACTGGATGCAGAATTTCAAGAGTGGTCTTACCAAGGTATTATAAAGTGGTATTAATACTTCATATGATCTTGATTCTATCCCTCTGTTAATGCAGATTAGGAATGTATTGGCTTTTTTGGCAGTTGCAGCATACTGCTGGCTCATATTTAAATGATTATCCACTAAAGACTTCAAGATCACTCTCATATCCCACAACGTATGTGTGGTATAAAATATGTCTGTTAAATATTAAAAATTGATCTAGAAATCTCTTCTCTCTTATACTTCTTTTAAAATATATGATACTTAAATAGTTAAATTAACTAACCTGGAAAGAAGCTCACTTGGTTAAGCTGCAGTTGGTTTATAAGTTTACTATTCGATTGATTTAAAGCAAAAGATGAAATACAGATAGCAGAGAAACCTTAAGAAATTAAAAAAAAACTTGATCCAAAAGTCTCAGATTGCTTGCTTATGTTCTCATATCTTGCCCCAACAAGTGGTTTACTTTAGTGCCTCCAAAACAGACTTTTTCTCCCCATGAGAACATTAATTGGGAGAGAGAGTCTTGTGGCTTCCTTTCTAATTTACAGACAGCTATTTCAATTAAATCAGCTTTGGTGGAAGTGAAGTAGTGTGCTCAGTGACCTAAAAACTTTAAATGCTGTTCATTATAATGAAGAGGAAAGACCAGAGATGGCAATGTGTGCTTTGGTAATACACTATAATAATCAATTACTACTTTCTCAGATACCAGTTTAGATACAGATACAAATGAAGTAAGTACCGTAAAAATAAAATATATTCTGTAATTTAGGAAATTAACTTTTAAATATTTTGATGCATCTTAACAGCGAACTGTAACAGGATAAGTAAAATATCTTTCACCATCATTCCAGGATTAATAATGTTCCCACCTATTACTATAAGTCATGATGAATATTTTAAGTATTCCTAGAATTCATTGAACAGAAATGTCATGAAGCCTTGTTCCTATTCAAATGTAAGCATCCATATAGATACACTAACACATCCAATTGTAGTAATTCCTATTGACACACATGTAAAAGCTTTCCAGTTTTAGATACGTGGAGAAAAATGTATCTATAAGGAAACCCGGATATAATTGAAAAACAGCCAAGAGTGGTACTTAATCACTAAATTCAGTCTCTACATCAGGATGTGGTTTGTAGCTAATAGAAAGACAGTTCAATCTATAAAGGTGGCATTGAAAGTCATGGGCCAATGAACAGGCAAATTGATTGAAACTGAAATAAAGAGGAAAAACAGTTAGATGCTGTAAGTTAAAGAAGATCAACAGCTTTTGGTGGTCTGTGTAGAACTTTTGGCTCAGGAGACAGTTTTTCCCCCCCAGGTAGCTCAATTTTTGAGTAATTAGTTTAAAGCTTATGGGTCAGACATTTTATCTGTTTTGGAACCATTATCCTAATGTTCTTAAATCACCATCCAGTTTTGGTGCAAGATAAATTGGTATAAATGTATTCAATAAAACAAAAATATAAACCAAACAACCAAACCAAACAATCAATAAAAATAATTAATTAGAATAGTCGGGACTTGCAGCAACTTCATATTTCCTTTTCAAATAAGGTCATCTACTTTATATAAAACAGATTTAGTTTCCTGGACAGAGAGCTATATCTAGAAAGATGTGTAAACCCTTCTGAGTATATCATCCTGTCTGCATTTTTAAAACATAGATTGCTCCTTTTCTCCAGGTCAGTGCATGCATATATAGCAAAATCTTCTCAGGAGAGTTTTTTCTTTATTTTGCTAGTTCTGTGGGAAGAATAACTCAAACAGCAAATATATTCTGGAATATTTTGAAACAAGATTGTAGAGTAAGTAATACATTTTATTTTTGTGAAAGGAAAGTGGGAAGTCAAAAACTTAAACTTAAAACAGAATTCTACAAAAAATTACATATGAAAATAATTGAATTGGACTATGCTAATATAGTTATGATGGGAGATTTTAATGGAATTGTAGACAACAAATTGGATTATACAGCACAGAAAACAACAAAGCAAAACAGAAAGACTCTCCCTAAATCTTTTTTTAAAATGATAGATGAAATAAACTTAAAAGATATATGGAGACAAAGAAATGCTAAAACTAAACAATATACTTTCTATTCAAATAGACACTTATCATGGTCCAGAATAGATATGATATGGATGTCAACAGAATTAATACCTAACATTCAAGAAATAAATATTGAAACAAGTACTTGGGCAGATCACAATCCAATGACAATTAAATGGAAAGGACAAAAAAGATCTAGATGGACGTTAAATAATACTATTTTAAAGGAAAAAGACTTTACA
This sequence comes from Pseudonaja textilis, assembly GCF_049901715.1. Taxonomy (NCBI): domain Eukaryota; kingdom Metazoa; phylum Chordata; class Lepidosauria; order Squamata; family Elapidae; genus Pseudonaja; species Pseudonaja textilis. Next base: position 38,249,479 of record NC_141996.1, read on the forward strand.
CAGTGGATGGAGAAAGAATTGGCCTTTTTCTTTAGAGAAAATAAAAAAGAAGATACATCCATTCAGAATGTATGGGACACAATGAAGGCATATGCTAGAAGCTTGATAATAGACTATACAAGGAAAAGGAATACTATGAAAAGGCTAGCCTCTAAGGCCCTAGAGGATGAGCATAAAAGACTTGAAAAAGAGCTACAGAAAATGCCACAGAAAAAGGACATCAAGTTAAAAATGGATATAATTAAACACAAAATGGGTCAAATAGAAAAAGAAGAATTAGCACAGAAAATTAGAGGTGCTAAACAGAACTACTTTGAAGACGCAAATAAACCAGGTAGATGGTTAGCATATAAATTGAGAAAGGAGAAAGAATCAAGGAAAATATTGCAATTAATAGATGACCAAGGCCAAGTTTGCCATGGTAGCAAAGAGAAGAAGGAAATCATTCGAGACTTCTATGGGAAGTTATATATGCAAGAGAATATTAATGAAGAGAGAGTTAAGCAGTATTTACAGAATGCTAATTTACCTCAGATACATAAAGAGACTGAAAAAATGTTAGAAAGCAATATAACAATGATGGAGTTAACTGAAGCACTCAAGAAGCAAAATAATGGAAAGGCACCTGGCCCAGATGGACTTCCGGCAGAATTTTATAAAACATTACAAGAATCATTGAATCTTCCATTGCTAGAAGTTATGAATGAAGTTATGTTAAAGAAGAAGATACCTAAATCATGGTCAGAAGCCTATATTATACTTATTCCTAAAGAGGAGGCCGACCCATTACAAATTAAGACCCATTTCTTTACTAAATGCAGATTACAAAATCTTTGCTTCAATATTGGCAGAAAGACAAAAAATATTTAAATAATTTTATCCATCCTGATCATAATGGATTTCTGCCAAAGAGACAAATATGAGAGTAATCTTGGACACCTTGGAATACTACGAGGCACATCCTGAAAAACAAATGGCTCTGATATTTCTAGATACACAGAAGGCATTTGACAATGTGAATTGGCGATTCATGTTATTACTGTTGGAACAGATGCGTTTTGCTAGAAAATTCATCCAAGTAATAGAAGCTATATACTATAAGCAAACGGCAAAGGTAATGATAGAGGGGGAGCTGACTGACTCTATTAATATAAGAAAAGGAACAAGACAAGGGTGCCCACTATCACCTTTGTTGTTTGTGTTAACTTTGGAAGTGTTAAACAGAAATATTAGAGATGAAAAGAATATAAAAGGAATGAAAATTAAAAAGGAAGAATTTAAGCTGCAAGCATTTGCGGATGATCTGGTTTTCATCTTAGAAGACCCTTTAGAAACAGCATCAAAATTGATAGAAAAGATAGAGACATATGGAAAGGTGGCTGGTTTGAAAATAAATAAAGACAAGACAAAGATTTTGACAAAGAATATGCTATTAAGACAAAAGGAAGAACTGGCAGACCTATTGAAAATTCAAGTCACGAATAAGATCAAGTATTTGGGCATATATTTGACAACAAGATGTAGTACATTAAAAGAGAATAATTATATTAAACTTAAACAGCAGTTAGCGCTAGATTTGGCGAAATGGGAAAACTTACAACTCTCACTAATAGGGAGAATCTCAACAATCAAAATGAATATATTACCCAGAATTTTATATCTGTTTCAAACAATTCCAATTAGGCTTGGAAAAGATTATTTTGAAGATTT